>NW_028320054.1:300000-587127 GCF_062004578.1 Staurois parvus | reverse complement strand
ACTTTCACCCCCTTCCAGTCCGGACACTTTCCCCCCCCTTCCAGTCCGGACACTTTCCCCCCCTTCCAGTTTCCAGTCCGGACACTTTCCCCCCCTTCCAGTCCGGACACTTTCCCCCTTCCAGTTTGGACACTTTCACCCCCTTCCAGTCCGGACACTTTCCCCCCCTCCCAGTCAGGACACTTTCCCCCCCTTCCAGTTTCCAGTCCGGACACTTTCCCCCCCTTCCAGTCCAGACACATTCACCCCCTTCCAGTCCGGACACTTTCACCCCCTTCCAGTCCGGACACTTTCCCCCCCTTTCCAGTCCGGACACTTTCCCTCCCTTCCAGTCCGGACACTTTCACCCCCTTCCTGCCCAGGCCAATTTTCAGCTTTCAGCGATATCACACTTTAAATGACAATTGCACAGTCATGCAACACTGTATCCATATGAATTTTTTAGCATTTTTTTGAGACAGATAAAACTTTATTTTGGTGGTATTTATTCATCACTGGGATTTTTATTTTGTTTTGCTATATAAATGAAAAAGTCCCAAAATTTGGAAAAGAAGTGTTTTTCTTATAAAATTTTTCAAATATAAGCTTTCTTCATAAATCTTGGCTAAAATGTATTCAGCTATCTTTTTAGTAAAAAAAAAAATAACCAAATTAGTTTATAACCAAAATTATAATTTTTCTAATTTTTTTTTTACATTTTTATTTTATTTTTTATATTATTATTTATGTTTTGTTTTTTTTTACATATTGTCACCCTAGCAGTTCAGTGTCACCATAGTGACACTGTACTACTTGTGGGGGGTGATGATTTTTTTATTTACACTGATTTCTTTTACAACCATAAAGGCTGTAAAATCAATCATCTCTCCTTCTCTCTGGCTGCATTCTTGCAGCCATTGAGAAATGCTATGTGAGCTGTGATTGGTCACAGCTTGTCACATGGTACAAGGCTGTTGTGAATAGCCCTGTACCATGTGACCTCTGTGATCTTTCACAGATTTCACATGTAGTAAGCAATGATGTCAGAAGTGACATCTTGCTTACTACTCTGCATGTGATCACTGATTGGCCAATCAGTGATCACATGATCGGGACCTCGCACAGAGGTCCCGTACAACGATCGGTGTTCCACTGTGTCCAGAGGACACAGCGGGCACCAGATTGCAGTGCTGCGCACTCCCAGGGAGCAGGGAGGCCATTTATAAATGGTCACCCGCCTCTGCACTGCTCCCATCTGGGACGTTTTTATATACATGGGCCAGACAGGAAGTGGTTAATAAAGGCCATTTTCTACATTGTCTGGATTTTGATTTTCTATTTGAGTGTGCACCCCCCTCCTGAACCATACCAGATCACATGCCCTCAACTTTGGAAGAGTATTTTGGGGCAATGCAAACACTTCCCCACAAGGCACCTTGTTCCTTTTTGTTGATGGGAACAAGGGCCTCATTCCCACACCCCTGGAGTAAACATGGCATTCTGCAAGGGGTACTTGTTGGAATCTGGAAGCACCCTTTAAAATAGGGGCACCCCCAGACATCTAGCTTCACCTACGTGCATGAGTATGGGGCACATAGTACCCATTGTTACTTATCCACAAAAAAAGTAAAATAGTAAAAAAAAACACCCAACAATGAATGCCCCCCCTCCCCATGTAAATCCAGAATCAGTCATGTCATCCACTGAGATGGGATTGGCATCTGAACTACTTTGAAAAATCATGGAACCCAGCTTAAACCGAACCCAGGGAAGTTCGACTCATGCCTACTCTTTATGATGAAGTTTGAGAGACCAGCAGTGCGCCCATCCAAGGATCAGCCCCAATGTTGTGTTCACATGCCAGAGCCTCCACTCTAATCATTCATTGCAAGGTAGCCACAGGGACCTTCTGGGATTGAGTTTCTGTGTACCAAAGAAGTTAGTCCCTCTGTTAAACCCTGCTTAATCCAGGACTGCCAGGCAAAGGGAGGAATTAAAGCCTAAGAAAAGGTTAAAAAGTGTGTTGGATCAGGCCTACCTCCAGAAGGTGATAGCTTGGGTAGTAAGGAATCACAAAAATCACAAGTAAAGTGAGTCTTTTGTTGGCCGTTCCAGGAGAAAATGCAAAAATAGAAAGTAGTCTTCCCCACCTACCCAAATCATTTTACTAGGGTCTTTGGAGACGTCATGGGGTTTATTTACTAAAGCTGGAGAGTCCAAAATCAGACTCCCTTCTGCATAGAAACCAATCAGCTTCCAGGTTTCATTGCCAAAGCTTCATTGAACAAGCTGAGGTTAGAAGCTGATTGGTTTCTAGGTAGAAGGGAGTCTGATTTTGGACTCTCTAGCTTTAGTAAATAAACCCCCATATGTCATGGCAGTCAAATGGGTAGAGGGTCACTGGCATTGGGAAATCTGTAGGAGGTTTAGGTAAAGTAGGCACATCTCATAGTATGGAGCTCAGCGGTTGATGTAGTGCCCACCTTGTGTTTTCAATAAGAAGTTAATGGGTGCAACTGAGGACATACTAAAGAGCAATTCAAAGACCCCCTTCCTGGTAACTTCATTGTTAAAATGTGGTTGCTTTTTGTTTATATATTGGTTATTGTTTATTAAATGACTGCTTTGGCCAAATAAATCCATGCCATACAGTTTGTGTTGTTATTGGGAAACTTTTGGTGAAATAAAAGGGCCCAGTGACTGATGAATCCATAATTCAAGTACCCAACGTTTCCCAACAGGCCCCTTACAAGCTGTTTATGTTAGGGCATTTTATGTATTTTTTCACCTTATTTATGTTTTTAATGCCATGTTCTATGTTGTGTCCTTTTTCCCCAGTGCGTTGTCAGGGTCATCTCTGGGAATCATCACCGGTTTGCTGGTGCTGATACTTCTGGCTCTGGTGGCTCTTACCGTGGTCCAGTTCACTCCATGGATGAAGAAGAAACTCCTCAGAGTACGGATCTGACATTATCCAGTACATGTGATATACCATATTAAGAAGAGAAGCAAGGAGACCCATATATATATAGTGGTCCCTACCTTGTCACTGGGTTTTACTAGTACAACGTCCCTTATAAAGGCACTGAAAAATGCAAAAACTTCAACTGAAAAAAACTACTGGGACTTTTTAGGTACCATACCAACTAGGGATTCACTGAAATTCCGGCGGCCAAAAAGTTTAGCCGAAAACACCCATTTTGGCTGTCGGCGGAAATGAAAAAAAAAAGCACTGATACAGGTGCCGAAAAAACCCCGCCCTCAAAGCCGCCCAAGCCCTCAAAGCCGCCCATCCACCATCACCCACCACTCGGTAGTTAAGTCTTACCTGAGAAACCATCGATCCTGGCGTTGCGCATAGAGATGAGAGAAAGAAAGATGGCCACCACACACCTCTATGCTCTTGGAGGACCGGAGCGATGGCACTTACGGTTCAGGTCATTTTTTTTTTTAAAGCACTAGATCAATGCTTTTTTTTATCTAATGCTTTACATTGCAGAGGAGAGATGTGGGGTCATATTGACCCCACATCTCTCCATAAAGAGGACCTGTCACTGATTATTTCTATCACAAGGGATGCATGCATTATTTGTGATAAAAAAAAAATTGTAATCACTTTTATTCTTAACGGAACAGTGCAAAAATAAAAAAAAAAACATTTAATAATTTTTTTTTTAAAGTTTAAAGTGCCCCGTCCCTCTGTGCTCGCACATAGTGGTGAACGCATATGTAGGCCATGCCCACATATGTAAATGTTGTTCAAACCACACATGTGAGGTATCGCCATGAACGTTGGAGCGAGAGCAATAATTCTTGCACTAGACTTCCTCTGTGACTTTACACTGCTAACCTGGAGATATTTTTAAAGCATCGCCCATTGAATCTTTTAACCGCATGCCGCCCAACCACTGTACATATACGGCGGCAGGGCGGCACTCGCAGGCAAAACCACGTTTTAAAACGTGTGTTTTGCCAACAAATAGGGGGTGCGCGCAAGGCACGCCGCAGCCCTATCTGTCCCGCGGATCACCGCCGCAGATGTCAGTCGCCGGGTCACAGCCGCTCCTTAGCGGCTATGTCCCGGCGATGGGCGGTAAACAGTGACAGAGAGCACAGCTGCAGTAGCTGTGCTGTCTGTCACTTCCCTGTCAGCTCGAGGATGAGCTGATCGAGTAAGAATAGTTTCTCTTTCTCTATCAGCCTTGCCCCTCCCAGTACACACTCCGCCCCCTAGTAAAACACTCCCCTCACTCCTATAACCCTTCCCTGCAAAATAAAGTTAACCCCTTCCTCCCCAGTGCCATTAGTACAGTGTCAGTGTTTTGTTTTTTTTACACTGATCACTGTATTAGTGTTTTTGGGGATGTCAGTGACCCCAAGTCAGTACCCCCCAATGTCAGAATGTCCGCCACAGTCTCGCAGTCCCGCCATAAGTCGCTGGTCGCTGCCATAATTCACTGATCGCCGCCATTATTAGTATAAAAAAAAACTAAAAATCCCAGTATCTTTCCCGCCATTTGTAAACGCTATAACGTTCACGTGAACCAATTAATTTACACGTATTGGGTTTTTTTGTAGCAAAGACATGTCGCAGAATGCATTTTAGCAGAAATATATGACTAAATTTGATTTTTGCATTTTTTTTTTACTGGTCATGTTTTATAGCAAAAAGTCCAAAATATTGTTTTTTTTTTCCCTCAAAATTGTCAGTCTTTTTTTTTTATAGAGCAAAAAATAAAAACCGCACAGGCGATCAAATACCACTGAAAGAAAGCTCAATTTGTGGGAAAAAAAGGATGTAAATTTCATTTATGTACCATATTGCATGACCGCGCAATTGTCCGTTAAACTAGCGCAGCGCTGTATAGCAGAAAAATGGCGTAAATTCCATTATCTATCCCATAGTTTGTAGACGCTATAACTTCCACACAAAGCAATCAATATACACTTATTGGGATTTTTTTACCAAAAACATGGAGCAGAATACATTTTGGCCTAAATTTATAACCAACTTTGAGTTTACTATATATTATTTATAGCTGAAAATAAAAAATATTGTTTTTCTTCAAAATTTTTGCCCTTTTTTTGTTTATAGCGTGAAAAATAAAAAGCGCACAGGTGATCAAATACCACCGAAAGAAAGCTCTATTTGTGTGAAAAAAAGGACGTAAATTTCGTTTGGGTGCAGCATTGCATGACCGCGCAATTATCAGTTGAATTAGTGCAGCGCCGAGTAGCAAAAAGAGGCGTGGTCATTAAGGGGGGTAAATCCTCTGGAGCTCAAGTGGTTAAGTACTGCAGTTTCACGCCATTCCACAAGCGTGTGCAATTTTAAAGCATGACATGTTGAGTATCTATTTACCCGCTGTAACATCCTCTTACATAGTTTACAAAACGATTGGGGTATATAATGTTTTTTTTTAATCAAAGTATATTTTTTTCCAAAAAATATATATTCATTTTTAAAAACTAAGCATTTCGGTTTTTGGCCAAGTGCATTTTGAATTTTGGATTTCAGTTTCGGCACCCAAATTTTCATTTCGGTGCACCACTAACCCCAACAACAAAACATAAAAGTGTTATAAAAGTCATAACTTTGTTATACAATGTTAAATAGCATGATTGTAGTACAAAAATTGAGCATCAACAGGCTCTCTAGAATCACGTATGCCCATGCATGTTGTGACAATTCAAGCATCACGCTTGGTATGAATAGCTCCGGGATTACATATATAGTGCATAAGGGGAATGTGATGTATATAAGTCCTTGATGTAAACATCTCCATCGCCTTTCAAGGAGGCCAGTATAACCGATGCAAATAATGTGTCATAGAGCCAAGTCTATTGCTTGGCTCCATGACACAATGCATGCACCAGTTGTACTGGCCTCCTTTGGGAACTCCATCAGAACGGAACTTTGATGCTTGAAAGGCCACTTACTATAACAAGATTGGCATTTTTTTCTGCCCATATAGCATATACTTTCTTCAGCTGTTGGTGAAATGGTCTTTCCCCAAGTGAGGGACTGCGGTTCTCCTTTGCTGTGATTGTTGCTATGTCGTGAATTTGAAAAAAACCCAAAAAAACAGATATATATATATATATATATATATCAGATCTCCCCGAGGAAGCAGGTTTTTGACCTGTGAAACGCATCGGAGCTATTTACATCAAGGAGTTATTACATCCCATTCTCCTTATGCACTTTACATCCTGGAGCTATTCATATCCAGCTTCATACTTGTATTGTTACAACATGCAATGGTATAAGTGCTCTAAGAGAGCCTGTTGATGCTCAGTTTTGTACTACAATCATGTTTTTTTTAATATTGTATAATAAAGTTATGATTTTTATAACACTTATATGTTTTGTTGTTGGTATGGTACCTAAAAAGTCCCAGTTGTTTTTTCAGTTAGGCTTTTTGCGTTTTTCAGTGTACATGTGATATACAACGGCTGGATGGGCCGGTATGAGCGTACGCGTGATGTACAGCGGCTGGATGGGCCGGTATGAGCGTACGCGTGATGTACAGCGGCTGGATGGGCCGGTATGAGCGTACGCGTGATGTACAACGGCTGGATGGGCCGGTATGAGCGTACGCGTGATGTACAGCGGCTGGATGGGCCGGTATGAGCGTACGCGTGATGTACAACGGCTGGATGGGCCGGTATGAGCGTACGCGTGATGTACAACGGCTGGATGGGCCGGTATGAGCGTACGCGTGATGTACAACGGCTGGATGGGCCGGTATGAGCGTACGCGTGATGTACAACGGCTGGATGGGCCGGTATGAGCGTACGCGTGATGTACAGCGGCTGGATGGGCCGGTAGGAGCGTACGCGTGATGTACAGCGGCTGGATGGGCCGGTATGAGCGTACGCGTGATGTACAATGGCTGGATGGGCCGGTATGAGCGTACGCGTGATGTACAACGGCTGGATGGGCCGGTATGAGCGTACGCGTGATATACAACGGCTGGATGGGCCGGTATGAGCGTACGCGTGATATACAACAGTTGGATGGGCCGGTATGAGCGTACACATGATATACAACACCTGGATGGGCCGGTATGAGCGTACATGTGATATACAACACCTGGATGGGCCGGTATGAGCGTACGTGTGATATACAACACCTGGATGGGCCGGTATGAGCGTACGTGTGTTATACAACACCTGAATGGGCCGGTATGAGCGTACGTGTGTTATACAACACCTGGATGGGCCGGTATGAGCGTACGTGTGTTATACAACAGCTGGATGGGCCGGTATGAGCGTACATGTGATATACAACGGCTGGATGGGCCGGTATGCGCGTACATGTGATATACAACGGCTGGATGGGCCGGTATGAGCGTACATGTGATATACAACGGCTGGATGGGCCGGTATGAGCGTACATGTGATATACAACGGCTGGATGGGCCGGTATGAGCGTACATGTGATATACAACGGCTGGATGGGCCGGTATGCGCGTACATGTGATATACAACGGCTGGATGGGCCGGTATGAGCGTACACATGATATACAACGGCTGGATGGGCTGGTATGAGCGTACATGTGATATACAACAGTTGGATGGGCCGGCATGAGCGTACATGTGATATACAACAGCTGGATGGGCCGGTATGAGCGTAAACGTGATATACAACAGTTATATGGGCCGGTATGAGCGTACACGTGATATACAACAGTTGAATGGGCCGGTATGAGCGTACACGTGATATACAACAGTTGGATGGGCCGGTATGAGCGTACACGTGATATACAACAGTTGGATGGGCCGGTATGAGCGTACACGTGATATACAATAGTTGGATGGGCCGGTATGAGCGTACACGTGATATACAACAGTTGAATGGGCCGGTATGAGCGTACACGTGATATACAACAGTTGGATGGGCCGGTATGAGCGTACACGTGATATACAACAGTTGGATGGGCCGGTATGAGCGTACACGTGATATACAACAGTTGGATGGCCGGTATGAGCGTACACGTGATATACAACAGTTGGATGGCCGGTATGAGCGTACATGTCATATACAACAGTTGGATGGCCGGTATGAGCGTACACGTGATATACAACAGTTGGATGGCCGGTATGAGCGTACATGTCATATACAACAGTTGGATGGCCGGTATGAGCGTACACGTGATATACAACAGCTGGATGGGCCGGTATGAGCGTACATGTCATATACAACAGCTGGATGAGCCGCTATGAGCGTACACGTGATATACAACAGCTGGATGGGCCGGTATGAGCGTACACGTGATATACAACAGTTGAATGGGCCGGTATGAGTGTACACGTGATATACAACAGTTGGATGGGCCGGTATGAGCGTACACGTGATATACAACAGTTGGATGGCCGGTATGAGCGTACATGTCATATACAACAGTTGGATGGCCGGTATGAGCGTACACGTGATATACAACAGCTGGATGGGCCGGTATGAGCGTACATGTCATATACAACAGCTGGATGAGCCGCTATGAGCGTACATGTGATATACAACAGCTGGATGGGCCGGTATTATTATTATTATTATTATTATACAGTATTTATAAAGCGCCAATAGTTCGCTCAGCGCTGTACATTACAAAGGGAGACAGAACATGTGACAGAACAATACCAATACAATGCAAAACATGAGGGGATCGAGGGCCCTGCTCTTTCGAGCTTACAATCTAGGAGGGAGGGGGTGGTGGCACAGGAGGAGATAGCTGTGGGGGATGGAGTGGTAGGAAGAGTGGAGGAGGTCGGCAAGTTAGCAGGGGGTGGGGTAGGCTTCCCTGAAGAGATGGGTTTTCAGGGTGCGCCTAAAGGAGAGGAGAGTAGGTGATAATCTGATGGGTTGGGGCAGGGAGTTCCAGAGGATGGGTGACACCCTGGAGAAGTCCTGGAGGCGGGCATGGGAGGAGGAGACCAGGGAACTAGAGAGAAGGAGGTCTTGTGAGGAGCGGAGTGTGCGTGTTGGGCGGTACTTGGATATTAGGTCAGAGATGTAGTACGGGGCAGTATGGTGGACAGCTTTGTACGTCAGCGTTAGGATTTTGAATTTGATCCGTTGCGCAATCGGAAGCCAGTGGAGGGATTGGCAGAGGGGGGTGGCGGAGACAGAGCGGTTGGAAAGGTGAATGAGTCTGGCAGCCGTGTTCAGGATGGACTGAAGAGGGGATAGCCAGCGGCGAGGCAGGCCAGTGAGGAGGGAGTTGCAGTAGTCGAGTCGTGATATGATGAGGGAGTGGATGAGCTGTTTAGTGGTTTCTGTGGTTAGGAACGTGCGGATTTTGGCGATGTTGCGGAGGTGGAGTCTGCACGAGTTTGTTAAAGATTGGACTTGGGGCTGGAAGGATAGGTTGGAGTCCAGAATGACACCCAGTACTCTGGCCTGCGGGGCGGGTTTGATGGTAGCGTTGTTGGATGTGATGGAGAAATCAATGGGGGGTGGTGTCCGGGCTGGGGGGAAGACAAGAAACTCGGTTTTGGAGAGGTTCAATTTAAGGAAGTGGAGCGACATCCAGTCTGATATGTCGCTCAGTAGGTGTGTGATTCGGGCTGAGACCAAGGGGGTGAGGTGGGGGGTTGAGAGATAGATTTGTGTGTCGTCGGCATAGAGGTGGTAGTTGAAGCCGTGAGAGTGTATGAGTTGGCCAAGGGAGGAGGTATAGATGGAGAAGAGAAGGGGCCCGAGGACAGAGCCTTGAGGGACCCCAACAGAGAGGGGGAGTGAGGGGGAGGTGGTAGCATTATAGGTAACGCTGAAGGAGCGTTGTGACAGGTAGGATGAGAGCCAGGAGAGAGCAGAATCTCTGAGGCCGAGGGAGTGTAGTTTTTTGAGGAGGAGGGGGTGGTCGACTGTGTCGAAGGCCGCAGAGAGGTCAAGGAGTAGGAGCACTGAATAGTGGCCATTAGCTTTGGCGGTTAGCAGGTCGTTGGAGAGTTTGAGTAAGGCAGTTCGGTGGAGTGTAGGGGACGGAAGCCGGACTGTAGGGGATCGAGGAGGTTGTTGTCGTTGAGGTGAGAGCATAGGCGGGTGTAGACTAGGCGCTCGAGGAGTTTAGATGTAAATGGGAGCAGGGAGATGGGTCTGAGGTTGTTCGGGTCATTGGGGTCCAGGGAGGGCTTTTTAAGTATGGGGGTGATGTGTGCATGTTTCAGAGGGGAGGGGAAAGTGCCTGAGGAGAGGGAGAGATTGAAGATGTGGGTGAGGGAGCGTAGGATGGAGGAGGAGGAAGGTCGTAGGAGTTGTGAGGGGATAGGGTCGAGGGGGCAGGTGGTGAGGCGGGCATCAGAGAGGATCTTGGAGACTTCCTCGATGGTAGTAAGTAAGTGTTGGGGGAGCTTCAGTATGAGGAATGTAGGGTGGGGTGGAAGAGGAGGTCAGAGCAGTGGTGGGGCCGTGGGAGAGGGGTGATGAGGGGGTAGCTGAGTGAGGGTGAAGGGGGTTGGAGAGAGTTTGAGCAGCGACGAAATCCCTGCGGGTTAAGTTGAGGGGGAGGGGGGATAAGGGGGTAGCTGTGTGAGAGGGGACAGGTTGAGAGGGCGTGTGAGTTGCGGCAATGTCCTTGCGAATTGTGTCAATTTTGTTTTTGAAGTGATTGGCAATCTCAAGGGCAGTGAGTGAGGTGCTGGGTGGAGGTGGGGGTGGAGAGAGTAGAGAGTTGAAGGCAGAGAAGAGTCGGCGAGGATTGGAGGAGAGGGCCTTGATGAGGGTCAAGAAGTAGGCCTGTTTGGCAGCATGGAGGGAGGAGGTGTAGGTGTGGAAGGCAGATTTGTAGCAGGTGAAGGCTTGTTTGGATTTGGTTTTGCGCCATAGTCGCTCCAGGGCACGACTTTGTCGTTTGAGGGTTTTGGTGTGATCAGTCTGCCAGGGCTGGAGCGGTCGGGGTCTGATGTTGCGTGTGGTTAAAGGCGCTAGTGAGTCAAGGGCTGTTGAGAGCGCGTTGTTGTAGGCGGTCAAAGCCAAGTCGGGGCAGGACAGGGGGAGGATGCGGTCGTGGAGTTGATCAGCTGCAGAGTGGAAGGAGGCAGGATTAAGGTATGAGCGTACACGTGATATACAACAGTTGAATGGGCCGGTATGAGCGTACACGTGATATACAACAGTTGGATGGGCCGGTATGAGCGTACACGTGATATACAACAGTTGGATGGCCGGTATGAGCGTACATGTCATATACAACAGTTGGATGGCCGGTATGAGCGTACACGTGATATACAACAGTTGGATGGCCGGTATGAGCGTACATGTGATATACAACAGTTGGATGGCCGGTATGAGCGTACATGTGATATACAACAGCTGGATGGGCCGGTATGAGCGTACATGTGATATACAACGGCTGGATGGCCGGTATGAGCGTACATGTGATATACAACAGCTGGATGGGCCGGTATGAGCGTAAACGTGATATACAACAGTTGAATGGGCCGGTATGAGCGTACACGTGATATACAACAGTTGAATGGGCCGGTATGAGCGTACACGTGATATACAACAGTTGGATGGGCCGGTATGAGCGTACACGTGATATACAACAGTTGGATGGGCGGTATGAGCGTACATGTCATATACAACAGTTGGATGGCCGGTATGAGCGTACATGTCATATACAACAGTTGGATGGCCGGTATGAGCGTACATGTGATATACAACAGCTGGATGGCCGGAATGAGCGTACATGTGATATACAACAGCTGGATGGGCCGCTATGAGCGTACATGTGATATACAACAGTTGGATGGCCGGTATGAGGTCATAGTCAGACAGTGCCAGAGGATATCCGAGTCCATTGGAATCCTGGTGTGGCTCCATAAAACATTACAAAACAATTGGCTGCTGCCCCAATCCATAACCGGCCTTCACAGCAAGGAGCACATGAGAGAAATATTCCCAGCTCAACTTACTGACCAGCCTTCAACCAACCGAATTGTCCTGTCTAACAATTTGCATTAAAAACAGGTGTTTAGTTTGCAGGCGTTTGCAAATATATGCGTAAGATGCAGAGCCCCTTCACGGCACCCCAATATTCTGCAGTTCCTAACTCTATACATTTTGAGAACCTCCATAGTAGAAGCACATGTATCATAGTAGATAGACTGAGGGCAGGTGAGCCTGAGGGAGCCCACCCTTCCTTAACCACTTGCTGTCCGCCTGCTGTTTTTAAACGGCAGGGCGGTGGCACTCCAGGGGCGGGTTGCTGTTCATAAACGGCACCCGCCATTTCTAGTTGTGCGTGCTCCCTGGGAGCGCGCAGCACCGCGCTCCGGTGCCCGCTGTGTCTTCCGGACACAGTGAAACACCGACCATCTGTACGAGGTCCCGATCATGTGATCACTGTTTGGCCAATCAGTGATCACATGCAAAGTTGTAAGCAAGATGTCACTTGTGACATCATTGCTTACTACGTGTGAAATCTGTGAATGATCACAGAGATCACATGGTACAAGGCTATTCACAACAGCCTTTTACCATGTGACAAGCTCTGACCAATCACAGCTCACACAGTATTTCTCAATGGCTGCAAGAATGCAGACAGAGAGAAAGAAAAATGATTGCTTTTACATCCTATATGGGTGTAAAAGCAATCACTGTAAAAATCTTCATCACCCCCCACAAGCAGTACATTGTCGCCATGGTGACACTGTACTGCTAGGGTGACGGTATGTAAAAAAAAAAAAAAAAAAAAACCAACAAATAATAATATAAAAAAATAAAATAAAAATGTAAAAAAAAATGTTTAAAAATTATAATTTTTGGTTATCAACTAATTTGGCATATTTTTTTTTTACTAAAAAGATAACGGAATAAATTTTGGCCAAGATTTATGATGAAATATTATTTATTTGCAAAATTTTATAAGAAAAACACTTTTTTTGAAAATTTTTGGACATTTTCATTTATATAGCAAAAAAAATAAAAATCCCAGCGGTGAATAAATACCACCAAAATAAAGTTTTATCTGTCTCAAAAAAATGGTAAAAAATTCATATGGGTACAGTGTTGCATGACCGTGCAATTGTCATTCAAAGTGTGATAGCACTGAAAGCTGAAAATTGCCCTGGCCTGGAAGGAGGTAAAAGTGTCCGGACTGGAAGGGGGGGAAAGTGTCCGGACTGGAAGGGGGGGAAAGTGTCCGGACTGGAAGGGGGGTGAAAGTGTCCGGACTGGAAGGGGGGTGAAAGTGTCCGGACTGGAAGGGGGGAAAGTGTCCGGACTGGAAGGAGGTAAAAGTGTCCGGACTGGAAGGGGGGTGAAAGTGTCCGGACTGGAAGGGGGGTGAAAGTGTCCGGACTGGAAGGGGGGTGAAAGTGTCCGGACTGGAAGGGGGGAAAGTGTCCGGACTGGAAGGAGGTAAAAGTGTCCGGACTGGAAGGGGGGGAAAGTGTCCGGACTGGAAGGGGGTGAAAGTGTCCGGACTGGAAGGGGGGAAAGTGTCCGGACTGGAAGGAGGTAAAAGTGTCCGGACTGGAAGGAGGTAAAAGTGTCTGGACTGGAAGGAGGTAAAAGTGTCTGGACTGGAAGGAGGTAAAAGTGTCTGGACTGGAAGGAGGTAAAAGTGTCCGGACTGGAAGGGGGGGAAAGTGTCCGGACTGGAAGGAGGTAAAAGTGTCCAGACTGGAAGGGGGGAAAGTGTCCGGACTGGAAGGGGGGGGAAAGTGTCCGGACTGGAAGGGGGGTGAAAGTGTCCGGACTGGAAGGGGGGAAAGTGTCCGGACTGGAAGGAGGTAAAAGTGTCCGGACTGGAAGGGGGGGAAAGTTTCCGGACTGGAAGGGGGGGAAAGTGTCCGGACTGGAAGGGGGGGAAAGTGTCCAGATAGGAAGTGGTTAAAGGCACAGGGGATCACTGGACACCCAGCATATAGCACAATGGCAGCCAAGGTGTCCAGTGCGTCCCCTCACGAATATAGCAACAATACAAAAAATTGGTCACTGCCCCAATCTATAACTGTATAACATGCAGGTTCCCCAGACATGCTGATTGGCCAGGCTATCAAACACCCATAACACAGAACGATACCTCTCTAGCACAACCTGCTGGAACAAGCTCAAACAACACATGGCAGAGAAAACATCCTCTGCGACTGGAGAAACTCCTGTTATAGTTAGGATGAACTACAGCCCACTGCTGCCTACAGAGTTCAAAACTAAAACAAGAAATTTAGTAAAAATACTACATCCCTACACACAAATTCTTGATCCTTACATTTCCATTATATTTTTTGTATCACTAACATTTTTCTATTTTTGTATATTGTAGAGTAACAAAAGAGGGAAAGCAGAAAATAACATTTCTATACAAGACGATGAGTATAAGGAAATATTTGAGAACCCGGCAGCAGCTGAGGACAGAATATAGAATTGAACTATTTCCATGTATTCAGTGGCTGGAAGTACTACACGTGACCGCTCTCTGCTGATCCTCAGTGGAAGTGACGAGGCTGGACGTCGTATCTGAGAACACTGACATCAACTACTGGAGTTTCCAATCTGATCTGAAGATTTTGGGGTCCCACCTCTACAAATTGAATTCCTTCTTTGTATGTTTTGTATGTGAGACTGCTGGGCAGATCCATAACTGAGGGCTCTTGCCTTGCAGTGCTCCAAGAACTGTGCCCAAATATTAATATTCGGTCTCCGCCCGAATCACACACCTGCTGAGCGACATATCAGACTGGATGTCGCTCCACTTCCTTAAACTGAACCTCTCCAAAACCGAGTTTCTTGTCTTCCCCCCAGCCTGGACACCACCCCCCATTGACTTCTCTATCACATCCAACAACGCTACCATCAAACCCGCCCCGCAGGCCAGAGTACTTGGTGTCATTCTGGACTCCAACCTATCCTTCCAGCCCCAAGTCCAATCTTTAACAAACTCGTGCAGACTCCACCTCCGCAACATCACCAAAATCCGCACGTTCCTAACCCCAGAAACCACTAAACAGCTCATCCACTACCTCATCGTATCACGACTCGACTACTGCAACTCCCTCCTCACTAGCCTGCCTCGCCGCTGGCTATCATCACTTCAGTCCATCCTGAATACGGCAGCCAGACTCATTCACCTTTCCAACCGCTCTGTCTCCGCCACCCCCCTCTGCCAATCCCTCCACTGGCCTCCACTCAGTGTCCTCCACCCCCCTCTGCCAATCCCTCCACTGGCCTCCACTCAGTGTCCTCCACCCCCCTCTGCCAATCCCTCCACTGGCCTCCACCCCCCCCTCTGCCAATCCCTCCACTGGCCTCCACCCCCCCCTCTGCCAATCCCTCCACTGGCTTCCGATTGCGCAACGGATCAAATTCAAAATCCTAACAATGACATACAAAGATGTCCACCATACTGCCCCGAACTACATCACTGACCTAATATCCAAGTACCGCCCAACACGCACACTCCGCTCTTCACAAGACCTCCTTCTCTCTGGTTCCCTGGTCTCCTCCTCCCATGCCCGCCTCCAGGACTTCTTCAGGGTGTCACCCATCCTCTGGAACTCCCTGCCCCAACCCATCAGATTATCACCTACTCTCCTCTCCTTTAGGCGCACCCTGAAAACCCATCTCTTCAGGGAAGCCTACCCCACCCCCTGCTGACCTGCGGACCTCCTCCACTCTTCCTACCACCCCATCCCCCACAGCTATCTCCTCCTGTGCCACCATCCCCTCCCTCCTAGATTGTAAGCTCGAAAGAGCAGGGCCCTCAATCCCCTCATGTTTTGCATTGTATTGGTATTGTTCTGTCACATGTTCTGTCCCCCTTTGTAATGTACAGCGCTGAGCGAACTATTGGTGCTTTATAAATACTGTATAATAATAATAATAATACAATATAGGACATGCTGAATCTCTGTTAATGTGCGTAGTTCCGGGGCATTTCCTGTGTCATGCAGGTTTATGCACCATGGAAAACACCTATTCAGAATGTTCTCTTTTACTTTTCTTAATGAATTAAATTTATAAATTGAATAAATTTAAAAATAAATCATGCATAATATACAAATAAAAATATATATAAAGTGCAAGAAAACTCCCATTACTGCATATATGTACGTGTGGAGGGCACTTTCACTGTAAAATCATATGATGGGTTATGTTAATGCTGAGTGAATGGCCCTGGAGTCTTTGTAGGACTGTGGAGAGAAAACAGTAGAGGTAGGTGGCTTTTGGTATGGGTGGCTTAGAACAGACACTACACATGCAATCCTAAATCTACTGGGTCATCATCCATAACAAAGTCTCAGCAGCTGGTGCCTAGAAAAAAACAGAGCTGTCCAATGACTAACAAATGACTAGCTCTAGCAATGTTCAATAATCAGCTCTAGCAATGTCCAATGACCAGCTCTAGCAATGTCCAGTGACCAGATCCAGTAACATCTGGTGATCAGCTCTACCATTGCCTGGTGATCAGCTCCAGAAATGTCCAATGACCAGCTCCAGCAATGTCTGGTGACTAGCTCCAGCAATGTCTGGTGACCAGCTCTAGCAATCTCCAGTGGCCAGCTCCAGCAATTTCCAGTGACCTGCTCTAGCAATGACCAATGACCAGCTATAACAATGTCCAATAACCAGTTCTAGCAATGACCAATGACCAGCTCTTACAATGTCTATTAATCAGCTCTAGAAATGTCCAATGACCAGCTCTAGCAATATCCAATGACCAGCTCTAGCATTGTTCTGTGACCAGCTCTAGCAATGTCCTGTGACTAGCTTTAGCAATGGCCTGTGATCAGCTCTAACAATGTCCAATGACCAGCTCTATCAATGTCCAATAATCAGCTCTAGAAATGTCTAGAAACCCACTCTTAACAATGTCCAATGACCAGCTTTAACAATGCCCAATGACCAGCTCTAGCAATGTCCTGTGACCAGCTCTAGCAATGTACCGTGATCAGCTCTAGCAATGTACCGTGATCAGCTCTAGCAATCTACCGTGATCAGCTCTAGCAGTGTCCCGTGACCAGCTCTAGCAGTGTCCAGTGACCAGCTCTATCAATGGCCAGTGACCAGCTCTAGCAATGGCCAGTGACCAGCTCAAGCAATGTCCTGTGATCATCTCTAGCAATGTCCAGTGATCAGCTCTAGCAGTGTCCCGTGACCAGCTCTAGCAGTGTCCAGTGACCAGCTCTATCAATGGCCAGTGACCAGCTCTAGGAATGGCTAGTGACCAGCTCAAGCAATGTCCTGTGACCATCTCTAGCAATGTCCAGTGACCAGCTTAAGCAATGTCCTGTGACCAGCTCTAACAATGTTCAATGACCAGCTCTATCAATGGCCAGTGACCAGCTCTAGCAATGGCTAGTGACCAGCTCAAGCAATGGCCAGTGACCAGCTCTAGCAATGTCCAGTGACCAGCTCAAGCAATGTCCTGTGACCAGCTCTAGCAGTGTCCAGTGACCAGCTCTATGAATGGCCAGTGACCAGCTCTAGGAATGGCTAGTGACCAGCTCAAGCAATGTCCTGTGATCATCTCTAGCAATGTCCAGTGACCAGCTCAAGCAATGTCCTGTAACCAGCTGTAACAATGTTCAATGACCAGTTCTAGCAATAGCAATGACCATCTCTATCAATGGCCAGTGACCAGCTCAAGCAATGTCCAGTGATCAGCTCTAGCAATGTCCAGTGATCAGCTCTAGCAATGTCCTGTGACCAGCTCTAGCAGTGTCCAGTGACCAGCTCTATCAATGGCCAGTGACCAGCTCTAGGAATGGCTAGTGACCAGCTCAAGTAATGTCCTGTGACCATCTCTAGCAATGTCCAGTGATCACCTCTAGCAATGTCCAGTGATCGGCTCTAGCGAAGGCCAATGGCCAGCTCTAGCACTGGGCAATGACTAGCTCTGGCAAAACGAAAGAAAAAAGTGGAATGGTCACTGTGAGGAAAACACAGTAAGATCTACAGTCACAGTCACAATCTTCAAATATAGCGCCCTACTTGGCTACGCTTGAAAATTCATTTTTTACAGAAGTTGATCAGCAAGGACTCTGGTTGCATTGTGAACCTCTTATTGTCATTAGAGGAAGCACTGACAAAGCTGTGTAGGATCATGACCATATGACACAGTAGGCAACAATAATACCTGCAACTAGGGATGAGGTTCAGGTCAAGCATTAGTTTCAGGTTAACCCAACTTATTTGCGGTTTGTGGACTCACAAAATGAATACATGATTTCATCACCATAGCAACCAATTACCAGTAATGCACTTTCAGGCCTTTGATGTTTGGTTAGATGGCTTAGAATGGCTATCAAAGGGGGAGTATGGATAAGCCAGCTCACTCCCTATAAAGGGTTGGGTTCCCAGTAGCCATTTTGACAATGTGCTCAGCTGTGATAGGGGAAACATAGGGAGTGTTGCGGACAAAGCAAATAGGGACAGATGTGGATAATAATTTAAATTGCTTTATTAGCAACAGGTGATACATTTTGATACTAACGATTGACATTGCTGTCACCGTAAGCAACAACCTGTGCATGACTGCGTTTGATTGCCATCCAAATACAGTGATGGCATTTGCGGGAAGTGGACCTCAGGATGACAGCATCATTTGCATGTTTTTTATATTTTTGTTCCTTATAGTAATATAAAGGGTTAATACCTGTGTATTGTATACATATTAAATATTCTCTGTGTGTGAGGAAGCTCCTCCCTTGATAAAGTCCTGTGATGATGAAACACATCGAGAGGTGGAGCTACATGACGTGCAGTGGTTTGTTACACACATGAGAGAAGTTTATGCTACTATGTTCATGACAACTATTGATAAAGATTTTCTTTATTGGCTATTGGCTTTATTGGCTCAGTGCAATAGGAAGCACAGTTTTCCGAGAATGGATTTTGTTTTTATCTTTCTATAAATCTGTTATGGTTTTCCACTATGTTTGTTTGTATTTATCTTGTTGCCAAATGGATGCCATATGGATGAGGACAAGACATGATACAGAGTCACTGTGAGAGCATTCTCTGCATATTGCAGTTCATTGTCACCTACTCGGGACATCGTCTGACTGAAGGAAAGGATTGGATTAAAGGAACAGGGAGTGCATGATGGTTCCAGTCTACATTGACTTCCTTGAAATGCAGAAATCATTGAGCTCTGGTGAGTTTTCCACATTCTTGGTGGTGGAACAAGACAATGGGCAGTTTGTAACGGAACCGACCCCGACTGCACTTGGGTACTTCTGTTAGAATACCGCTTCCCTATCCGAACACCAACAACAGACACCACAGCTTACCATACAAGACTAGACGACACCAATCTTGAAGTAATCCAGAAGGTAGGCTAGTTTATTTTAACACAGATACAAGATATATACACTCAAGGGAACAATCCCCCCTCCCTGCATAATGATACAGGGCGGGGCAATCAACGTTTAGTAACAAGAGACACACCAACAGACAGTCCCATCAGGAAGGAGGGCTGCTGGAGACACCCTCCACCAAGCCAATACACATAAACACATACATCCCATAATAGTTTGCTCCCAAGCCAGACACACAATAGAACAATGGGATGCAACCACATAACATCAAATAATCAACAACCACCACCCCAATATTAGGACAGATCACCCTGCACCCCTAACAGGCACAGGGTGATTTACACATAAGAGGGATATGGGGAGCTGAGACAGGGGTCTCCCCACCTTTCCAAAGTGAGCTGGGTTCACCCAAAGTGACTCCTGTCACATATCTCCCCTTTCGGCAGGAGACTAACGCAGGAGGAAACCCAAGACGAGTGGACTCCGAAGTAAGTCTGTACTTCTAGTCCCCCAATGACAGCAGCCACACAGCTCCCAAACAAATGGTCCCATACAGGGGCGGACTGACAACTCATGGGGCCCCCGTGCAATAGGGGATCATGGGGACCCTGTGTCCTTGCCAAAACTCAAAAAAGCCTATGAAAAAGGTACCAGGGGCATCTCATGGGGCCCCCTACTGACCCCGGCCCTCAGGCAGTGCCCAAGTTTCCAAATGGTCAGTCCGCCCCTGGTCCCACATAAAGCATTACTCACCCAGCCAACCTCTGCCTCTCTCATAGAACATACCCACTGCTGGGAGAAGTACGGACTGTTCCTTCTTCCTGAAGTCCTCTCAGCCGCTGGAGAGAAGACAGGCTGGCTGGGCCGACTCCATCATGCTGTTGGGGAACTGGGCCGTTGTTCTTTCTTCCATAATTTCACACCAGGTGTCATTTGGTTTATATATGTCTTTCAAGTTCAGGATGTTTAGAATCAAGGATTTCCTAATGATTACAGATCACCCTGTTGGGACTGTTTCTAACACATTTTCATTTTTGGTTTAGGTGTCTATGTGTGCATGTGATACATATTGTGGAACCTTTACAGTGCTGGAGCAATGGAAATGGCCAGGACAAGTGGCAGGAGCAGTATTAGTGGCAGCATGGTAGTGTTTAGCCTAAGCCATTGCACATGCCCTGAGGTGCTTCTTGTTTCCAAGAAGCCTGAGGATGAGGCCAGTGACCATCTTGACCCTCCTCAGCATGGACCCATTACCCTGTTTCCCACTAGAAACGGTGTCTCCTAAGCCTCAAAAGCATCTTATGAGACCCTGTCACTAGAGGTGGTAGATGTAGTGGCGGATGCAGTAGGAGAATCTTGTGGAGGAGGGTGAGCTGTGAAAAGTGAAGAATGAGGAGGAGGAGTACGGGTCATTTACTGACCTTGCCTCATTGAGGTGCTGCTCCCTCACAGTATTGCAAGACTTCCAAAGGAAGCCTCAAGGTACCTAGGTATGTAATCAAACGAAAAGATATATACCAGGAGTCCCTAGACACCAAGCCATTGAGAAACTACCAAAAATTGACTAGATATGGACTCAACTGGAGTAGGAAATTTGTATAAATGTGATTATGAATTTAAAAAAAAAGGAAAGGTGATCAATGGCACACGAAAACTTATTCACACAGACAAAATTGAACGTTAAATACAGAACACATTGTTTGTGTTCTGTTTTTAACTTTCAATTTTGTCTGTGTCAACAAAGGTTTTGTGCGCCATTGATCACCTTTTTTTTTTTTTAAATTAGTATTCACATTTATACAAATTCCCTACTCTGGTTGAGTCCATATCTAGTCAATTTTTGGTAGTTTCTCCCTCACAGCTCTATGGTACAGTCTTATGGGCAGCACAGTGGCTAAATGGTTAGCACTTCCGCCTGGCAGTACTAGGATCGTTGGTTCGTATCTCAGCCATGGCACCACCTGCCTGGAGTTTGCATGTTCTCCCTGTGCCTGCGTGCGTTTCCTCTGGGTACTCCGGTTTCCTCCCACACTCCAAAGACATGCTGGTAGGTTAATTGGCTCCTGTCTAAATTGTCCCTAGTATGTGTATGTATGAATGTGAGTTAGGGACCTTAGATTGTACGCCCCTTGAGGGTTAGGGACCTTAGATTGTACGCCCCTTGAGGGTTAGGGACCTTAGATTGTACGCCCCTTGAGGGTTAGGGACTGATGTGAATGTACAACATATATGAAAAGCACTGCGTAAATTGACGGTGTTATATAAGTACCTTAAATAAATAAATGTGTTTCGTCATGTATGTGGTACCCAAATGGCTGCAGAACACAACGGTGCTGTCTACAGAAGACACAAGTCCCATACTACTGAGCTTTTTCTATTAGTTGCTTATTCAAGTGTTTGGATGCTGTCCGGACACTGGCCAATTGTTCCCAAACCCATACTGGAAGTCAATATTTTGAATTTTTGGGGAATATTTGGGGATACTGGAATGGGAGGGGATTTGGGGAATGTGAGGTTGTGGTTTTGAAGTGATAAAAGGTGTGGAAACCTCCGTCACTCCTATCCTAATCCCTACAAACCTACTATGGCTGCCAACATCCAATCATATACCTAATGATAAAAAAAATACAAAGAAAAAATGATGTGGCGCTATTACAACTAATATGTGCAATAATGCATAAATGTGGAAGATATATTATAATCTGTATATATAATATACCCAAATGCTAAATATAAATGTAAAGAGATATAATAAATAACATATAATGCAATAAAACTCACAAGTGCTTCCTACAATGTGAATATGATCTATAGAAGATCAAAAACAAGTGTACATAAGACGTGATCAGAATAGTTCACACTAGATCAGCAATGGGCAAACTACGGCCCGCGGGCCGTATACGGCCCGGCGGACCTTTTAATCCGGCCCGCGGAGCGTTGGAAACATTGGCTGTCAGGATGTAGGCGGGGCAGTGTGACGAACTCCTCTCCTCTCACAGTCCGCCCTGAAGACCGGAACGGCGCGGGAACACGACGAGAGGAACGCACGGAGCAAAGGTAAGTGAATTGACACAATATGAGGAATGAATTACTATAGGGGGGATGAATTACTATATGGGGGATGAATTACTATGGGGGATGAATTACTATGGGGGATGAATTACTATGTGGGGGATGAATTACTATAGGGGGGATGAATTACTATGGGGGGATGAATTACTATATGGGGGGTTAATTACTATAGGGGATGAATTACTATATGGGGGATGAATTACTATATGGGGGATGAATTACTATGGGGGATGAATTACTATATGGGGGATGAATTACTATATGGGGGATGAATTACTATAGGGGGGATGAATTACTATGGGGGATGAATTACTATAGGGGGGATGAATTACTATGGGGGATGAATTACTATGGGGGATGAATTACTATGGGGGGGATTAATTACTATGGGGGATGAATTACTATATGGGGGATGAATTACTATGGGGGATGAATTACTATGGGGGATGAATTACTATATGGGGGATGAATTACTATAAGTGGGATGAATTACTATATGGGGGATGAATTACTATAGGGGGGATGAATTACTATATGGGGGATGAATTACTATGGGGGATGAATTACTATATGGGGGATGAATTACTATGGGGGATGAATTACTATATGGGGGATGAATTACTATGGGGGATGAATTACTATATGGGGGATGAATTACTATAGGGGGGATAATATAACTATATGGGGGATGAATTACTATGGGGGATGAATTACTATATGGGGGATGAATTACTATGGGGGATGAATTACTATATGGGGGATTAATTACTATATGGGGGATGAATTACTATGGGGGATGAATTACTATGGGGGATGAATTACTATATGGGGGATGAATTACTATAAGGGGGATTAATTACTATAGGGGGGACGAATTACTATATGGGGGATGAATTACTATGGGGGATGAATTACTATATGGGGGATGAATTACTATGGGGGATGAATTACTATGGGGGATGAATTACTATATGGGGGATTAATTACTATAGGGGGGATGAATTACTATATGGGGGATGAATTACTATGGGGGATGAATTACTATGGGGGATGAATTACTATATGGGGGATTAATTACTATAGGGGGGATGAATTACTATATGGGGGATGAATTACTATGGGGGATGAATTACTATATGGGGGATGAATTACTATGGGGGATGAATTACTATGGGGGATGAATTACTATATGGGGGATTAATTACTATAGGGGGGATGAATTACTATATGGGGGATGAATTACTATGGGGGATGAATTACTATAGGGGGGATGAATTACTATGGGGGATGAATTACTATATGGGGGATGAATTACTATGGGGGATGAATTACTATGGGGGATGAATTACTATATGGGGGATTAATTACTATGCTTACTATGGGGGAATATTACTATACTTACTATGGATGGCATGGTAGTGGCTGGGCCGGCCAGCAGCTAGTCCGGCCCCCGGGTCCAATATATGAACCCATTGCGGCCCTCAAGTCAAAAAGTTTGCCCACCCCTGGCCTAGATAGTGTGTGCACAAAACTATAATATAACTATAGTAATAAAACCAGAAATGTCCTTAATAGGACTAATGTGCCCAATAGATCCTTATAGGATATATAAGTGATGGTGAATCATCCAACTAGTCCAAGTGGGACTACCATATCTAATGTGCTCCAAAAAAACTAATAGAAATATTAAAAACGCATTAATAAATTTCAAATTCATACATTTTTTAATATTTGTTTTTTTGGGGCACATTAGATATGGTAGTCCCATTTGGACTAGTTGGATTAGTTGTTTTTGATCTTATATAGATCATATTCACATTGTAGGAAGCACTTGGGAGTTTTATTGCATTATATGTTATTTATTATATATATTTATATTTATTTTATGTGGGAAGCATTTGGGTATATTATATGTACATATTATTATTATTACATCGAGTTTATGCGCCAAAGGGTTTGCTCAGCGCTGTACAATAGGGGGGGGACAATACATGAAACAGTACAGCAACTACAAACAGCACACGAGGGGTTAGAGGGCCCTACTCTTTCGAGCTTACAATCTAGGATGGAGGGGGTAGTGGTACAGGAGGAAGTGGCTGTGGGGGATGGAGTGGTAGGAGGAATGAAGGAGAACAGCTGTTAAGTGAGGGAAGGGTAGGCTTCCCTGAAGAGATGGGTTTTGAGGGAGCGCCTGAAGATGAGGAGGGTAGGCGACAGTCTGATAGATTGGGGTAGTGAGTTCTAGAGAATAGGGGAGGACCTGGAGAAGTCCTGCAGTCGTGCATGGGAGGAGGAGACCAGAGAGCAAGATAGAAGGAGGTCCTGTGAGGAGCGAAGGGTAGGGTGGTACTTGGGAATCAGGTTGGTGAGGTAGTCAGGGGCAGTGTTGTGAACGGCTTTGTAGGTCAGGGTTAGAAGTTTGAATTTGATGCGTTGGGCAACCGGGAGCCAGTGGAGGGAGAGGCAGAGGGGGGTGGCAAAGGTGGAGCGGTTGGTGAGGTGGATGAGTCTGGCTGCTGAGTTCAGGATGGTCTGGAGCGTGGAGAGCCTGCACTGGGGTAGGCCGGTGAGAAGGGAGTTGCAGTAGTCAAGGCGTGAGATGATGAGGGAGTGTACGAGTAGTTTAGTAGTGTCTGGGGTAAGGAAGGTACATATCTTGGCGATGTTGCGGAGGTGGAGCCTGCATGTGTTTGTAAGTGATTTGACATGAGGTTGGAAGGACAGGTTTGAGTCAAGAATCTTATATCTTTATATTTATATTTATCTTCCACATTTATGCATTATTGCACATATTAGTTGTAGTAGCGCCACATCATTTTTTCTTTGTGGTTTTGAAGTGTTTTGTGCACTTTATTTTTTGACATTTTATTAAACCTTTAAGACAGTACAGTGCAGTACAGTATGTCAGGGCCCAGCTCCTTGTGTCCTTTTTTGACTTTATCTTGCCTATTAGCCTTGTAAATGGACAAAATTGGTCAGTAAAGATACAGTCAGGTCCATAAATATTGGGACATCGACACAATTCTAACATTTTTGGCTCTATACACCACCACAATGGATTTGAAATGAAACAAACAAGATGTGCTTTAACTGCAGACTGTCAGCTTTAATTTGAGGGTATTTACATCCAAATCAGGTGAACGGTGTAGGAATTACAACAGTTTGCATATGTGCCTCCCACTTGTTAAGGAACCAAAAGTAATGGGACAATTGGCTTCTCAGCTGTTCCATGGCCAGGTGTGTGTTATTCCCTCATTATCCCAATTACAAGGAGCAGATAAAAGGTCCAGAGTTCATTTCAAGTGTGCTATTTGCATTTGGAATCTGTTGCTGTCAACTCTCAAGATGAGATCCAAAGAGCTGTCACTATCAGTGAAGCAAGCCATCATTAGGCTGAAAAAACAAAACAAACCCATCAGAGAGATAGCAAAAACATTAGGCGTGGCCAAAACAACTGTTTGGAACATTCTTAAAAAGAAGGAACGCAGCGGTGAGCTCAGCAACACCAAAAGACCCGGAAGACCACGGAAAACAACTGTGGTGGATGACCGAAGAATTCTTTCCCTGGTGAAGAAAACACCCTTCACAACAGTTGGCCAGATCAAGAACACTCTCCAGGAGGTAGGTGTATGTGTGTCAAGGTCACCAATCAAGAGAAGACTTCACCAGAGTGAATACAGAGGGTTCACCACAAGATGGAAACCATTGGTGAGCCTCAAAAACAGGAAGGCCAGATTAGAATTTGCCAAACGACATCTAAAAAAGCCTTCACAGTTCTGGAACAACATCCTATGGACAGATGAGACCGACATCAACTTGTACCCGAGTGATGGGAAGAGAAGAGTATGGAGAAGGAACTGCTCATGATCCTAAGCATACCACCTCATCAGTGATCATGGTGGTGGTAGTGTCATGGCGTGGGCATGTATGGCTGCCAATGGAACTGCTTCTCTTGTATTTATTGATGATGTGACTGCTGACAGAAGCAGCCGGATGAATTGTGAAGTGTTTCGGGAATATTATCGGCTCATATTCAGCCAAATGCTTCACAACTCATTGGACGCTTCACAGTGCAGATGGACAATGACCCAAAGCAGACTGCAAAAGACACCAAAGAAGTGGAATGTTCTGCAATGGCCAAGTCCATCACCTGACCTGAATCCGATTGAGCATTTCACTTCCTGAAGACAAAACTGAAGGGAAAATGCCCCAAGAACAAGCAGGAACTGAAGACAGTTGCAGTAGAGGCCTGGCAGAGCATCACCAGGGATGAACCCCAGCGTCTGGGGATGTCTATGCGTTCCAGTCTTCAGGCTGTAATTGACTGCAAAGGATTTGCAACCAAGTATTAAAAAGTGAAAGTTTGATTTATGCTTATCATTCTGTCCCATTACTTTTGGTCCCTTAACAAGTGGGAGGCACATATGCAAACTGTTGTAATTCCTACACCGTTCACCTGATTTGGATGTAAATACCCTCAAATTAAAGCTGACAGTCTGCAGTTAAAGCACATCTTGTTCGTTTTATTTCAAATCCATTGTGGTGGTGTATAGAGCCAAAAATGTTAGAATTGTGTCCATGTCCCAATATTTATGGACCTGACTGTATCTCGAACGTTGTCACCACCGCTGTACTTGGGAAAACTCATGCATGTTCATTGCTTTGCTCACATACTATCAAATGATGGTTGTGGCCAGGAAAGTTATTATGATTATTATTATTATTATATTATTATACAGTATTTATATAGGTTTGCTCAGCGCTGTACAGTAGCAAGGGGGACAGAACATGAGACAAGACAGTAACAAACAATACACGAGGGGTTCGAGGGCCCTGATCTTTGGCGCTTACAATCTAGGAGGGAGGGAAAGGTGGTACAGGAAAGTTGACTTATTTTTGCAGACTATAAATTCAAAAACTCCCCACTGGATATACAAAATGTCTAAACCTCATTGTATGTTATAAACAACACTTACTTCCCACATACAGAGCAAATACTTGTTATAATTCAGAGCTGTGCTGGGGATGGATATGGAAGGAAAGCCAAGGAGAAACATCTGGAAGGGATTCAGATGTTTGGACTGGAAGTTTTCAAAGAAGGTGGGGGCTGTGTGGGCCCTGTGTGCTGATCCCTCTCTGTACTCTGTCAATTGGAATTAATTACTAGTCTTCTTTTTCTGGCATTCACATAGTGTATGTGTATGTGTGTGTAGGGGGGGGGGGAAGGTGTCTGTTGACCACGCTGATCAGCAAACACACCACAGATTTAAACGAGATCGAGTGTTACATTCCCTGGGTACCCCTAGGGGATTTAACAAGCATTTTTGAACCTTAACACACTTTCAACTGAATTTCTTTGCTGGATTAATACGGTCACCCATGAAGCGCACAACAATTTTGGCTGCCCCTTTTAATAATCTATCCTATATAATCTAGGAGCAGCTCTCACCCCTGTGAATCACCAAACACAGAAAAAACAAAAACTCTCTCCAGTACGAGGGGCGTTCAAGTCAAACCGGGACTTTTGCGCTTTTATAATAAAATACTGAATTTCAAGGCGTGGAAACTTTATTTATTTTTCAACATACTTCCCCTGCTACATTTATACAGCATTTAACTAATGCCTGCAAAGCTGCGGCATAGAAAGATTTGTCAGTACGCCTGAACCATCCTAGATCAGCCAGCTTCACTTCCTCATCAGTGATGAAATGCTGATCTCCGAGGAGCTCTTTTCAGGGTTCAAACAGGTGGAAATCATTGGAAGCGAGGTCTGGGCTGTAAGAGGAATGTGGCAATACCTCCCAGCCGAGTTGCTGTAATGTTCACGTAATGCAGGGATCAGGGGCGGACTGACAACTCATGGGGCCCCCGGGCAATAGGGGATCATGGGGTCCTGTGTCTTTGCCCAAACTCAAAAAAGCCTATGAAAAAGGTACCAGGGGCTTCTCATGGGGCCCCCTACTGACCCCGGGCCCTCGGGCAGTGCCCAAGTTTCCAAATGGTCAGTCCACCCCTGGCAGGGATCAATATGAGCTTGTGTGTTGTCCTGGAGAAACAGGCCGCATTTAGTGGTCAAACCAGGCCGTATTTTCCACAGACGCATATGCACAACACTCAGAACATGACAGTCATATTCACTGTTGATAGTGGCACCATCGAGTAGAAAATCCTGGGAACCACCGTGGACCAGGATCCTCACTGATGGACGTATGGCCATCTTTTAACACCATTCAAATGCCTTACTGTGGTTGAGCGTCTCATCACCGTACTGTGTTTGACTTCTTCTGTAGATATTGCGCCTTTGTTCACAAGAAACTTCATCACCACACAATGTTCCATGCATGCACTAACACTTTGATTAACAGTCTCTGGACTGGCTCGCGTCATGTGCTCAACCTATTAGTTATAGGACACACTTGCTGTCAGGGATCTCCTCGATCCCCGCCGCGATGGTCCCGGCGCAGGCGCAGTGCACCGCCCTGTGCAGGGACACGGGCACTAGGTCCGGGCCAGCTGCGGCGTTCGAGTTCGCGCATGCGCAGTAGAAGCCGCGGCCGCCCGCCGGGCACCAATGGCAGCGCAGGGCGGGATATTTAAATGGCCCTGAGCTGTCATTCAGTGCCTTCTGGTCTTTCCTGTATCCTGTGATTCTGCGAACCTGTGCCCTGTAAGTTATTGACCCGGATTGTACCTGACCTTGCTATTTTCTCCTATCCTGACCCTTGCTTTGCCTGACCTCTCTCCTGGATGCCCCCTATCGGATTTGACCTGCTGTTGCTGACCTGGCGTGTGACCCGACCATTCTCTGCCCGCTGCCTTGTACCTTACCGTCCTCTCTGTTACCGACCCGGCTCGTCTGACCTTGCTCATCCATCCATCCATCCGCCCATCCCTCGCAGTGGGGTCTTCTGACCTCCTCATATCAGACTCTTTCCCGTGGGAGCCCTTGGCGCATACCACTACCACTGACGGACGCACCCAGTAGCCACGACCTGGTCTCGGGGGGCTCCAAGTCCATCCCCACCATCAGGGGCCCTGGTGAACAAGCACCCTGGGACTTAGATTCCGTGCGCTGGGGACGCCTATTCAGTGGAGTGCTGGTGGTACCGCCGGGCGGTCCCTTACACTTGCCACTTATTACTGTGAGTAGTAACACCGCGTTAGTATCCCTTTTTATACCTGTAAAATGAAAAGTACCAGTATGACTTGAACGTCCCTCATATATAGTGCAGCGCTCCTCTGAATTTTTTAATAATATGTGTATATATATATATATATATATATATATATATATACACAGTATATAAAGACAATTATCAGCCATATATTACCAAAGTGTTCATATATAAAAAGTACTTTAAACCAATATAGGTAATATATATTGTCCAACCAATATGATTGCATGCTCCAAACCATATATAAAAATATATGTAGCACTACCCCCTTAGGAGCCACTGGAGATTTGGGCCCCCCCATAGTCCTGCACAACCAGGCAACACGCATTTTCCAAACAGACTTTCGTCCAGGACACAGTAACCAGTCCTTGAGCTTGTTTATTTTTATTTTATTAGAGGAATTTAACTTGGATAGGTTAGGGGTGCATGGGATGGCCAAGGGAATGACAACTGAGGACAAGCTTCCTGTAACTATGTACAAGTCTCTTGAAAAGTAAAATTTTCTTCCTGGAGAGCTAGCCAGCTTCATCTTGTGTACTACCCCAGACCCCAGATACTCCTCTATCCATCTCTCTGGGCAGGGGATCCAGTGCCTGCCAGTGCAGTGTGAAACAGTTCTGGGTAAGAAAGCTAATCCAGTTTCTCACTAGAGTGCCTATTTCCCCTTGCTGGCCCAGGTAGTGCAGGTCTACTCACTCAGTCCTCTGTCTGTGAACTGATGGGTCAGTTGCTGCTCTCAGGACTTCTGATGGGCCGTCCTTCTCTGCTGCACAGGTGGCCCTCTCTCTGGGGGTCGATGACATCCTGAGCTTTCCTTCCTTCCAGCTCCTCTGCCTATAGGAAGGCTCCTTCCCAACTGGGCTCCCTCCCAGGCTCCTCCACCTCAGCCTTCATTCTCCATCTTCCACCTGAACTCTCCTGCTACTAAGCAGGCTCATTCACTCTTAAGGGCTGTCCTGACCTTATGCTAAGCCTCCTGTTGGGGATTGGCCAGGATCCCTCAAGAGTGCAGACCAGCTCCTCCTCACCCCCTCCCACTAAGTTCTGGAGACTCCTCCAAAACTCTAAATTAGGGAGGTATCAGTGAGCTGATCTGCAGAGCCTCTCCCAAATTTGAACCCTGCTGACTATTTCTCCAGACTGCTACTCAGCCCTCCTAGCTAAAAATTAGACTACAGCTCCCCTTAGCTATCTAGGAGGGTGCCACATATATAGTATATTCAGAGTCCAAAAAGTCCCAGTGTATTAACTGTGAAATATAATAAAAGTGTGATGAATTATCCAGATCCTTCAGTAGCAGTATACTGCCACTGAAAAACATCTGTGTTTTCAAGCTCCAGTTCACTGCTCCAGATTCCTGGCACCTGCACCCTTCCACTGTGCTAGAAGTCCATCTCCACTACCAAGGGTGTTTCAATAGGAATTGTGCAAGAGGCCACCCTTCATCCCGTCACCTGTCATTGTGGGCACCACAGTCAGGTACGTGACACAAGGTCCACCTAAGCTCATAAAGAAACATAGAGACTCCATAGTGCTTACTATTTATTAAAGTAAAATCAAACCTCTCCAAATTAAAAAATATATATGTTCATACATTTAAACAGGACACTCCAGTCCACAGGAGTTACCAGACCATAGACTTGATCTGTCCCACAGCTGGACCGGTGTGATGATGTCACAAGCTCCTCCCACCTTATGTGTTGTATCCCATCTGCACTTTCTCAGAAGTCTTGTAATTGAACTACTGTTATGGATGCTTGAGAAGGAGGGGAAGAAGTGCCTGGGAGTGGTGGGAGGAATCTACGCATGATCGGTTATATGGATGGTGTGACGATGGCGTGTAGGGTATAGATCAGCAATGGGCAAACTACGGCCCGCGGACCGTATACGGCCCGGCGGACCTTTTAATCCGGCCCGTGGAGCGTGATACTGTCAGGATGGCTGTCAGGATGTGTGTAGGCAGGGCAGCGTGACGAACGTGAGGGGAGCTAGGCTCCTCTCTTAGTCCGCCCTGAAGACCGGAACGGCGCGGGAGCACGGCGAGAGGAACGCGCGGAGCAAAGGTAAGTAAATTGACACAGGGGGGACTTGGGGACTTAATATGGGGGATGAATTAATATGGGGAATGAATTACTATAGGGGGGATGAATTACTATAGGTGGGATGAATTACTATAGGGGGGATGAATTACTATGGGGGATGAATTACTATATGGGGGATGAATTACTATGGGGGATGAATTACTATATGGGGGATGAATTACTATATGGGGGATGAATTACTATGGGGGGATGAATTACTATGGGGGATGAATTACTATATGGGGGATGAATTACTATGGGGGATGAATTACTATATGGGGGATGAATTACTATATGGGGGATGAATTACTATATGGGAGGTGAATTACTATATGGGAGGTGAATTACTATATGGGGGATGAATTACTATGGGGGATGAATTACTATGGGGGATGAATTACTATATGGGGGATTAATTAATATGGGGGATGAATTACTATGGGGGATTAATTACTATGCTTACTATGGGGGAATATTACTATACTTACTATGGATGACACATACACATCATTCATCTACTCTTGGTCCGGCCCCCGGGTCCAATATATGAACCCATTGCGGCCCTCAATTCAAAAAGTTTGCCCACCCCTGGTTTAGACTAAATATGATAATGAGTGGATGTAAGTTTTTTGGTGAATGGAAAGATGTAGATGAATGTGGATGAAAGGTGTGTAAGGGGGGGTGTAAAAATATTGGGTGTAAGATTTAATATTGATTTCTATCAAAGAGGGTTAGGAAGAGGTGTATGGGGAAACAAAGAAAAAAATGTTTTGGTCATTAAAGCCCTTAATATTGGAGGTGAAAATGTTGCTTATTAAAAGCAGTCATCTTGCCTATTTTATTATGAGCACTAAGAATATTTTTGGGAGTATTCTTGGAGTACTTTAGAGTACTGGGAGTATTCTTGGAGTAATTTAGAGTACTGGGTTTATTTTTGGAATAATTTAGAGTACTGGGTTTATTTTTGGAATAATTTGGAGTACTGGGTGTATTTTTGAAATAATTTGGAGTACTGGGAGTATTTTTTGGAGTAATTGGTAGTACTGAAAGTACTTTTGGAGTATTGTATTTTTGGAATACTGGGAATATTGTTTTTATTGTTTTAGAGTACTGAGAGTATTTTTGAGTGATCTGGAGTACTGGGAGAATGTTTGAAGTAATTTGGAGTACTGGGAGTATTTTTAGAGTAACTTGGAGCATTTTGTAAGTAATTTGCAGTACTAGGAGTGATTTGGATTAAGTGGAGTAATTTGAGTAACTTGGCGCATTGGGAGCAAATTGGAGTACCATAAATAGTTTGAAGTACTGGGAGTATTGGATGTTGCTTGGAATATTTGGAGTAACTTGGGAGTATTAGTAACTTGGAGCATTTTGAGCAACTTGGAGTACTGAGAATAAAATTGGAGTACTGGGAGTAAATTGGAGTGCTGGGAGTGAGTATTGAGTAGAGAAAAAAAAAGATACTGCTCAGATTAGGATTAAGTAAGTGTAACAGTAAATTATATATTTGCACGAGAAAAAAATGTTCCTGGAATATCCCCAGTAGGTAGCAGGTAAAATGTCCAGCAGGAATGGTGATGTGACCCAGTGCACATCGTACTCCATGTATGCGTTCCTTGGTGAATGCCCGGATATCAGCCTGGGAGGAGTCATCCTGGGATGAATCAGCCAGGTAATTTTAGGTCAGAGCTGGGGGCTCTGCAGGTCAGTTCCTTGATATCTTCCCCTGCTCTATAACCTTGAGAAGTTCTAGAAGGCAGTGGGTGGGGGTGATGAGGGGCTGATCTGCACATTTAAGGGATCTTGACCAATCCTCAAGCAGGAGGCTTGGCATGCAGTCAGAACAGCCCTTCAATATGAGAAAGCCTGATCAGCAGCAGGTCAGTGTCAGGTAGAAGATGGAGTGTGAAGTTAGGGAGGGAGCCCATGGAGGTGCCTACATACAGGCAGGAGCTGAAAGGAAGATCTCTTTACCTCAACTGTCCCCTGAGAGAGGACAACTTGTGGAGCAGGGAAGGAGTCAGCCCAGAGTAAAGCCTGAGGGCAGCCACCAACCCAACAAGCTTACAGGAGAGGCATTTTGAGTAATCCTACACCCCTTGGCCCCGATAAGGGGAGAGGGCTGTCAGGTGGGAAACCCAGCTAGCTCCTCATCTGGGACTGCTTATGTACAGCAGCAGCTTCTGAGTCCCCTTGCCCAGGGATTCCCTCAAACAGCTGGGTAAAGAGGAGAATAAATCTGGGGTCTGTGGTGGTACAGCAGGAGAGCTGGGGATCTCATTAAGAGGAGACAATATTTTCTATGGACTTGTACATAGTTGCTAAGGAGTTTGTCCTCAAGTTACAGTTTCCTTGGGCGTCCCATACACCCCTCCACCCCATCCAAGTTCAAAACCTCTTAATAAAAACTAAAACCAAGCTGAAAGACTGTTTACTGACTCAAGTGTGTGTGTAGAAAATGCGTGTTGCCTGGCTGTACAGAACTATAGGAGGACCCAAAACTCAGCAACCCCTGAGGGGGTAATGCTACACAAAGAAGTCCATATGTAAAAGCTCACAAACAGAGTCCCCAGGGAGAATAAGTAGATGCATTTCTGATGTAAGTCATCAGATGGCACTAGATGTCTTCTAAGGCTGTAGAGAAAAAAAAAAACCTACAACATGAAATTAAATCTTTAAGAGGCTGGGAATAAAAGGTTTCAATGATAGAAAAGATAACAATAAGCCAATGTCATAGCAGATTTGTTGGCGTTCTCTTCTAGGTGATGGTGTATGCCATATAGGTGAGGGTCTGGGGGTCGATGGTGGATGGGATAAAGCATTCACTTCCAAGAGGCCCAGCTTCACTAGTATTTCTTGACCCTCAGGGATGGTAGTGACAATGTAAGTGGACCCATTATGTGGGATGACAAGCTTAAATGGGAATCTTCGCTGATAACCAATGAGAGCAGACTAAACAACAGATGTAATATCTTTCATATTGTGGTGTCTGTCCAAAGTAGCGGAAGACACATCAGTCAGGGCCTGGACTAAGCAAAGGTACAAGGGAGGGCCAGTATGACTGGGGCGTGCAGACGAGGCAGAGTGTGTATTTGGGTAGGAGTACTGTATATGCAGAAAGTAAGGGGGTGGTTACTCACCTGATTGGAGTACGCAACCTTGAGGGGTGGTCTTGCTAGGATTAGGTGGTGGGTTGGGTCTTGTCGGAGGTCAGTCGGAGCTTGTGTCAGCACAGGGGTGGTTTCTCCTCCCTGGAGTTTTTCGTGTTTTTGTTTATGGTTTGTTCTTTGTGTTTGTCCTGATTGTTTGTTTTTGTGTGGGTTCCTTGAGTTTGTTTCTTGCCTGGAAAGGCATTTGTGTCCCGAGGTGTTTGTCTATTTTGTTTTGTCATGGCAGCCAGCAGGGGTTGCTGGGTCTTTGAAGGCAGTGCTGGAGTGACAATTTGGTGGATTATGAGTTGGGCATTCGTTGGTATGAGTGTCCCTTCCCAATTATAAGGTCACATTGGTAATGTGGGAGTTCATTGGCTGTATCTGGGACTATGTAACTGTAGTGTTGTCCCCGAGATGGTGTAGTAGCTGCTGGGGGCCTTTTCATTGGGCGTCAGATACAGCCGGGTTTTGGATGTGAGTAACTGTGCCTTCGAAGACCTTCGACCCGGTTGGGATTATTACTGTCAGTTATTATTTGAGTGTACTGTAAGAAGTGTTATGTTAGAGTTATGTTACATAAATGGCTACTATGGCCGGTTTTACACCAAAAGAGAGTCACGTGGTCATTTAGGTGGGGAAGGTTGAAGGGTGGTGGTGGTTTTTTATGGATTAGGGGTAAGTATTAGCCTCAATATTCTGCATGTCCATCAGTCATGAAAAGACTGGAATTTTGTAGCCATCTAGCATAATATTGGGAGTGTTCCTAGCTGCTCTCAACATCTCTTCTTTCACCAAAAAGTCCTTCATCCATAGGGCTATATCTAGGTGGTTTGTCAGCAGGACATTTAGGCCTAAGAGCTCGATGAATTTGGTCACAAGTGAAGGATGAAGATTCACAATGAGATAGGAGAGATTTAAAAAGACCTATAGCTGCAGGGATTAAGTCTGTGACTGACTCTGGTATTCCCCTTAACCTGAGGTTATTTCGCCTATTGTGGTTATCCAGATCCTCAACTTTGGCTTTCAATTGTATAAATGCTGCTGACAAGGCTTCATGCACTCTGCTGAGCTCACTATATGCTAGACTGCATTCGACCAATCTGTCCATTTGTGTGCTCAGGGCCACTATCTCCTGTGATAAAGCATGGGAAGTTTTTGTGAAGCTCAGGCTGGAATTAAGCAGCCAATTTAGAATACATCCCTTCCAGACTAGAATCCAGGTCAGACTTGTAAGTGGGGTCACATACTCACATCCTCTAGAAGGAGGGGAGTTCGGCAGCTATTATAACGGAGATACTGGAGTAGGAGAGCGGGCCCATCTTGGTCCATGATGTATTGCTCCAGAGCAGATAGTGTGCAAATGACTTTTGAGCCGAGCCCCGGGAATTCTTAGCCGAAGGCATGCACAGAGAGGTAATAGAATGGAACAGATCCAAGCCATGAATGACCTCTGACATGTGGCCGGTATCCCTGTGCAAGATGGAGCTAGCATTGCAGGCCGACATTCTGCTCAGTGCCACACATGCACCCCCCCTTCATAGATTTGTAGAGGCTTTCTCTACTGACAATTAGAAGGTCGCATTGCAATCAGCATCCCTACTGATCAACTTCTGTAAAAAAATAATTTACAAAAATAAGCAAAGTAGTGTCCCATGTACAGAGATTGTGACTAACACTTTCTGTGGTTCCCTCATAGTGACCATGACACTTTTTCCTTTCATTTTGATAGAGCTGGTTATTGGACATTGCTACAGCTGATCACTAGACATTGCAATAGCTTGTCATTGAACATTGCTAGTTCTGGTCAGTTGACATTGCTAGAGCTGATCGTTGGACATTGTCAGCGCTGGTCATTGGACATTGCTAGAGCTGCTCCTTGGACATAATTCAAGCTGGTCCTTGGATATGGTTAGAGCTGCTCCTTGGACATTGTCAGAGCTGCTCCTTGGACATTGATAGAGCTGGTTATTGGACATTGCTACAGCTGGTGATTGGTTGATATTTGGACATCTCTGTCATTTTCTAACCACCCGCTGCTGAATGTTTGTTATGGGTGCTAATCCATGAGATTTAGGATTGCATGTTTAGTGTCTGTTCTAAGCCACCTATACCAAAGCCACCTACCTCTACTTTGTCCTCTCCACAGTCCTACATAGACTCCAGAGCCACTTCATTCAGAATCAACATAACCTCTCATATGCCTTCCACACTTCTGTAAATATAATTTTTTTTTTCTATATTATAAATGTTATATTGTATTTTTAAATGATAAATTTAATTTATTAAGAAAAGAGAACATTCTGAATAGTCGTTTTCTGTGGTGCATAAACCTGCATGACACAGGAAACGCCTTTGAGGCATTCACACTCACAAAAACTCAGCATGTCCTATATTTTATTAATATTTAGTCTGTGAAGCACTGCAAGGCAAGCAGACGACCTACCCCCCGTTACTGATCTGGCCCGCAGTCTCACATACAAAACATACAAAATAAGGAATTCAATTTCCATGTCGAGTTCGGATCCCAAATTTTTCAGATCAGATTGGAAAAGATCTCCAGTAGGTGACATTGGTCTTCTCAAATATGACCTCCAGTCTTTTTACTCCCCCTGATGTCCAGAAGAGAGCGGTCATGTGTAGTACTTCCAGCCACTCAATACATGGAAATAGTTCAATTCTATATTCTGTCCTCAGCTCCTCCTGGGCTCTCAATCTGATAATCAGAGTCTTGTATAGAAATGTAATTTTCCACCTTCTCTCTTTTCTTCCTCTACAATAGACAAAAATAGAAAATGTTACTGATAACAAATGAATGAGAATTTGTGTGTAGGGATGTAGTATTTTTACAAAATTCCTTGTTTATTTTTGAATTCTGTAGTCAGCAGTGGGCTGTAGTTTAGCTAACTGTAACAGGAGTATTTCTCTAATCATAGAGTATTTTTTCTGCCATGTGTTGTTTGAACTTGCTCCAGCAGGCTGTTCTAGAGAGGTATCATTCTGGGTTATGGCCATTTGATAGCCTGACCAATTGGCAGGCCTGGGGAACCTGCCTATGCAAGTTGGGAGAACTAATAAATATCTGAGACACTTGTTCTTCTGGATTTTCCCTCCTGGGCTTTTGCCGTATGCGGATGCCAGCCTGAGAATTCCAGTCTGTCTTTGGCCTTGTGTACAGCCATGGAAGGAAGCTGAGTTCTCCCCTCCTTGGAGAATCTCCTGAAGATGTTTTCTGCTGGAGATAAAGAGCATGAGCTGCAACTGTCTCCACAGATGGACATGTGGCGAGTGGAAAGTTATACACAGGGACCTTCCTATGTATGTCTGTCTTGGAAGATAAAGACCACGAGAACTTCAAGTGTCAAGGAGTTCTGAAAGAGTCCAGTCAGCAAAATGTGTGATTTTGAAGGTAGCCAAGAGAATTTATAGAAAGACCTAGAAGAGTTTATGGCCAGGTCTAGAGTATGAGATCCGGTGTCCAGGGATATCCTGACCCGTACCTCACCCTCCTTCCCATATTGCCATGTGCAATAAACTTTTAAATACATTGAAGTGACTGGTGCCCATTATTTCTGAGCATCCAGACAAAAAGACCTAACTTGAGATGAATGTTTCTGGAAATTCACTGTAATTAAATGGATGAAAATAGATCATTAATAGTTGAGGATCAATATTTAAGTGTAACTACTGAAGATCAGTACAAATAGTACTACATGTATTCAGGAGTTTTGCTTTGTTGTTTTGTCGGCATGCAGCAATGGTCAGAATACACATTGGGTGAAGTGGTGGTGATACAAGAGTGCACGCCCGGTGTAGTAGCAGCAAGTGTGTGTCAAGTGCTTGATTCTGTATGGCAAGAATGCATGTTGATGGGATGGAGGGGGGGGGGGGGTGTCAGCAAGCAGGGTCCTAAGCATTGGTGAAAAAAGTGGTGGTGCACAACCAAGGCAGAAGTTCAAGAATAAAAAGTTATTTAAAATAATAAAAATCAATGTTCCTGGAGTCCAGCACTGAAATTAATACTTGGCATGTGAGTGTTAGCGGCATTGCAGCTTGGATGTTTCCTGACCCCTCTCACCTTTTGTAGTATTTATTGTTTGGCCCGTCCATGGTGGAAGTTGCAGCTGTAACCCCTACATGGGTGGTAGAAACCTGAAAGATATTCTCCATCTTTCATACATGGGTTATCCCCGGCATTGGATGGACTTTTGTCTTTTTTCAGCCAGACTAACTATGTAACTATATTGCTGAAGGATTTTGATACCATACATTTGTGATATTGTCTGTGATGTCAGTAAATATGGTGGTGATGCGCAGCGATGATGTGAAACGCTTTCTCTGCCATAGTTCTCATTGCCTTCCTCTATTGTGCATGCATAGTTAAATGCTGCTTGTTACTATGCAAGCTTGAGTCATTGTTGCCATACTGATGAAGCCGTATGCCTATGCCGTAGCCCACCAACATTGCCAATAGTACAGAACCCGGTGGGCATCGTAGATGTTTGGGGGGAAATGTTTGACTTTTTAAATTTCAGTAACATTCAGTGACATTTCCTATATTAAGGTTACACACCTGTACCTATTGACATTCTCAGGCAGCACTTTGACCAATGCAGACTAAATCACCATTTTCTTCCTGCATTCTTCTTTTATATAATAATCAGATAGAATGTAATTATAACATAAATGACTTATGTCACCCAGAGATTCTGCAGAACAGACAATGTATTATGGAACAACACTGGGATTCTGATGGACTCAGATCTCCTCCGGCACTGTCCAACTATGATCTCATACCGCTCCATCCAACTGTTGTATATCACATGCAGCACTACCTCCTCAGGGGCCCCTGGATTTGAATTGGGTCCCTCTAAGCCCTGTACAGCCAGGCAACACACATTTTGCATACTTGGGGTCAGTGAATAGAACTTGAGCTGGTTTTTAGCTGTTTTTTTTATTAGAGGTTACAACTTCTAGGGGTATATGGGATGCCTAAGGAACTGTAGAACTTGAGGACCACATCTTAGCAACCATGTACAAAAATGCAGACCAAAGAGAATAGCAACAGTTTCAATTGAGGAGAACTAAAGCCTCTTTGTTGTACCTCCTCAGACCCCGGATGAATCCTCTTCTTCACCCAGCTGCACTGAGGGTCCCCCTGAGCAAGCGATTCCAAAAGCTGTCAATTGAGCAGTCTGGGATGAGAACTAGTTGGGTATGACACCTGGCCACCCTTTCTCCCTATCTGGCCCAGGGGGTGTAGGAGTATTCACACTGTCCTTTCCTGTTAGCTTAGCGGGTTGGTGGCTGTCTTCAGGTCTTACACTGGATTTGCTCCTTCCCAACTGACAGGCTGTCCTCCCTAGGAGTCGTTGAGGCAGTAGAGATGCTCCTGTTCAGCATCCTGCCTGTAGGTAGGCCCCCTCAAAGGCTCCACACTCTAGCCTTCCTCTCAGTCCATCTTCCATCCGATTTTGCAGACCACTCTCCAGACTCTGTCAAAATTAAGGGTGGTCTTGGTCACTGTGCCCAGCCTCCTGCCAGGAGATTGGTCAAGGTCCCTCAAACATGCAGATCTGAGCCTCTACCCCTCCTCCAGAAAGTCCTCTCAGTTCCTGAAAGGGTGGGAGGGTTTGAGAAGCTCTGACCTGTAGAACATCCCAGCCTGTCCTGACGTGAACTCCTGCCTCACTCCCAGGCTGACTTATCACAGTCTGCTACTCAGCCACCATCTATAAAAAGAAAAAACAACAAATCTATCTAGCTAACCTACACATGTACTGGATAATGTCAGATACGTACTCTGAGAAGTTTATTCTTCATCCATGGAGTGAAGTGGACCACGGTAAGAGCTACCAGAGCCAGAAATATCAGCACCAGCAAACCGATGATGATTCCCAGGGATGAATCTGACAACACACTGGAGAAAAAAGGGCACAACAAAGAAAATGGCATTAAAACATATAAATAAGGAGAAATAATACATAAAAAGCCTTAAAATAAACAGCTTGTAAGGCGCCTGTTGGGAGATGTTGGGTATTTGAATTATGGATTCATCAATTACTGGGCCCTATTTCTTTCACCAAAAGTTTCCCAATAACAACATAGACTAGGTTTGTTTGCCAAAGCAGTCGTTTAAGTAGCCTCCCTGGCGGCATTCCCGAGTTTCAGCACCACAAGCAGTAACCTCGAGCTACACTCGGGCTTACCATGCGGCGCTGCTCCGGGATCCCTCAATCACTTACCTTGTCCTGCACTCCCGCGATGTACCCCCTGCAGTGTCCCCAGCAATGTAATCCAGTGGATGCCGGCATCTGTCATCTGGGTTCCATCCCCTGTGAGCGTCGGGACATACGGGGGACGGAACGGCGGGAAATTTGAAAATGACAAAAAGTGACATTCACTAAAATCAATAAAATCACATAGTATAACATTCCTGTATCAACCCATTTCACATACATTTTGTCCCGAGTGCTTTGTCCGGCGTCCTGCCTGCATTTTTACTGTTCTTTCTGCCTGGAAACTGAGAAACGTCCATGGCGTCCAAAAAGCGTCCCTTTAGGTCAGACGCGGTTTTAGAGCGGCTAGAGAACAGCGATAGTAAATCAGAACCACTTGCAGAATTGAGTGATAATGATTCGTGGGGGAAATTCCTCATCAGACACTGAAATAGATTTTGCAACTTTGCTCAGTGATGTTCGAACTTGGAGCTCTATTTCACTTTTCAGTGTTTTTGCTTTGATTATATTATTGAATTAAATTTATTATTATTATATTATTATTTATTACATTATAATTTCACGTTTCAAATTTTAACATACCCGGGATGTTTATTAGACTCTTGTTCGGACAGATTTCAGTGAGTTATTCCTAAAAATTACACACCTACAATAAAAAATGCCAAATTTCCATGCAAAATAATGGTACCGCTTTCAGCACCAAAAATCTGAAATAATCAGACCGCCAAGGAGGTTAACAATAACCAATATAAAAACAAAAAACAACCACATTTTAACAATGAAGTTACCAGGAAGGGGATCTTTGGTCTTTGAACCGCTCTTCATATTCAAAACACCAAATCCAAAAGGGGGCCACTACACATGCCATCGAGCTCCATATAATCAGATATTCCTAATTTTCCCATAACCTCATACTGGTTCCCCTCTATCCATTTGACTGCCTTGACAAATGACTTCTCCAAACACCCTAATAAAATGATTTGGGTAGGTGGGAAAGACTACTTTCCAGCTCTGCATTTTCTACTGGAATGTCCTACACAAGACCCACTTTACTTGTGATTCCTTACTACCCAAGCTGCCACTTTCTGGAGGTAAGCCTTATATAACACTTTTTAATATTTTCCTAGGCTTTAAATTCTCCCTTTGCCTTGCAGTCCCTCTGTTAAGCCCTGCTTAATCCAGAACTAACTTTTTTGGTACACAGGAACCCAATGCCAGAAGGTCCCGGTGACTACCTTGCAATTAATCCCTGAGTGGAGGCCTTGGGATCTGAACACAGCATGGGGCTGATCCTTGGATGGGCACACTGCCGGCTTCTCAGACTTCATCATAAAGAGTAGGCATGAGCCAAACTGCCCTTGGTTTGGTTTAAGCTGGGTTCCACAAACTTCAAAGTAGTACAGATGCTGAACCCCATCTCGGTGGATGACATGACTGATGCTGGATTTACATGGGGGCCATTCATTTTTTAGGTGGGTGTTTTTTTGTACTATTTCACTTTTGTGTGGCCAAATAAACATGGGTACTATGTACCCCCATACTCATGCACTTAGGTGAAGCTAGATGTCTGGGGGTGCCCCTATTTTAAAGGGTGCTTCCAGATTCCAACGAGTACCCCTTGCAGAACCCTACATCCACCAGGCCAGGGGTGTGGGAATGAAGCGCTTATTCCCATCAACAAAAAGGAATACAGTGCCTTATGGGGGGGCGGAGTCTTTGCTTCGCCCCAAAATACCCTTCCAATGAGAATGTGTTCTGACATGGTTCAGGAGCGGGGTGCACACTTCAATACTAAATAAAAACACAAACAAGTATCATTTATTAATACATAATAAAGGGAAAAAAATGATGTTTGCAATTTAGATAAACTTTTTTTAGCAAAATTTTGGAAATTTGTGGTTCCAAAAAGACCTGAAGGACTCAGCGAATGTCCGGTGAACTTTGGTCAGTCTTTAGTCCTTGTGTCTCAAGTACCTATTTTCCCAGGCACTTCTATTGTCAGCCTTATCTAAAATGCCAGTTAGTGTGCATGGGATAATGGACAGAAAACACAAAGTCCAGCTACAATTAGATCATTATATTTATAGGTAAAAAACACTGTATAGCAAAGTCTTCAAAATAGAACATGTTTTGGTACATTGGGTAAAACATGGTAGAAATTGGAGCTGGCTTCAAATATTTTTGGGATATAGGAGAAATATAAGTAATATCTATAATTTTTACCCTTGTATAGTGATGGGCCATACACCCCCCTGTTCAGTTTGCGGTCAAACAGTCAAACCTACCAAATATTCAACCGCAAACTTCAAACAGAGGGGACAATTCACTAAGCGGTATCTTATTATTATACAGGATTTATAGAGCGCCAACAGTTTGCGCAGCACTTTACAATGTAAGAGAGACAGTACAATTACAATACATTCCAGTACAGAAGGAATAGGAGGGCCCGGCTCGTGGAGCTTACAATCTAAAGGAAGGGGGAGGTGATACAAAAGGTGATAGCTGCGGGGGATGATCTGGCGGAGGTGACTCAAGTACAGTTCTTAGGTGGAGGTGGGGTAGGCATCCCTGAAGAAGTGAGTTTTCAAAGATGGCCTAAAGGCAGACAGGGTGGGGGCTGACCAGACATGCTGTGGTAGGGAGTTCCAGAGGATGGGAGAGGCTCTGGAGAAGTCCTGGAGGCGAGCGTGGGAGGAGGTGATGAGGGAGCTAGAGAGGAGGATATCATGGGAGGTGCGGAGTGGGCGATTTGGGCGGTATCTGTGGATGCGGTTGGTGATGTAGCTAGGGGCAGTGTTGTGGATGGCTTTGTAAGCTGTGGTTAGTATTTTGAATTTTATACGTTGCATTAGTTGCAGCCAGTGGAGGGATTGGCAGAGAGGGGTGGAGGACACTGAGTGGAGGTCAGTGGAGGGATTGGCAGAGAGGGGTGGAGGACACTGAGTGGAGGCCAGTGGAGGGATTGGCAGAGAGGGGTGGAGGACACTGAGTGGAGGCCAGTGGAGGGATTGGCAGAGAGGGGTGGAGGACACTGAGTGGAGGCCAGTGGAGGGATTGGCAGAGAGGGGTGGAGGACACTGAGTGGAGGCCAGTGGAGGGATTGACAGAGAGGGGTGGAGGACACTGAGTGGAGGCCAGTGGAGGGATTGGCAGAGAGGGGTGGAGGACACTGAGTGGAGGCCAGTGGAAGGATTGGCAGAGAGGGGTGGAGGACACTGAGTGGAGGCCAGTGGAAGGATTGGCAGAGAGGGGCAGCAGTCGCTGATCGGTTGGTAAGGTGTATGAGTCTAGCAGCAGCATTCATAATAGACTGAAGGGGGGATAGCCTGTGTAACGGTAGACCAGTGAGGAGGGAGTTGCAGTAATCGAGTCGGGAGTATGTGGTAAGATCGCACAGCTACTAAAATACGGCATGAGTTATAATATTAAGTCATGCGGTATTTTAGTAGTGAAAGCATTCATGTTTCAGCTCTCAGCCTACCGAATACCCTTACCATTTGTGTGTCCACTGAACACACAAATGGCCAATGAACGAGTCAAACTTATGTTCAACGTGAACATCATGCCCAACATTACCCTTGTATAGATCATCACAGAACACCAGAGAGCTGACTTCTATCAATAAATGTATTTTTGGTGTCAGAAGTGGAGATCTTTGTACTTACGGAATCATGGAGCCGCCGGTCACACCTGTGGAATAGACAAGACATTGAATGACCCACTTGAAATGGGGACTGTCAGTATTGGATCCCGTAGACTGAACACAGATGGTGGCCTACATCGTAGCTAATTCACTCTTCTCTGCTGGTTACATCCTCTCACTGTTTACAGATTACACTCCTCGGGGGCGGGGCTGGACAGAGTCATCGAACTTAGGTTTTTTTAGTCTAATACTCTTTGTATCATAAGATAAACACACAATGTAACAGAGCTGTTCATATAACAAGATAATAATAAATAAAAGGAAACTTCTACGGAAAACATGGCGGCTGCCATTACTGACCTCACCTGAAAATGCTAGCTCTTAGTTTCTCATAACATTTTAAGTAAATCAATCCAAAGATGAATCAGGGCTCCGACCTTTCATCGGGTTTAAAACTTAGCTTTTATGAAAAAAAGGGGTCACATCTCTTACAAATAACAGAGCCCCCCATATACAGAGAAATGTTACAGTAGAGAGTCCATAAACCGACTCACCTTCAACGACTCCAGCAAAAGCACACGATGACGTCTCCACCTGCAGGAAAGATGGGATAGGCCAGTCACCATTCTCCATGTATCCAATAGTCCAAATATTGTCATTTGTGTAGCACTACCCCCTTAGGTGACCTGGCTGACTCATGCCCAGGCTGACTCCTTCCCAGGCTGACTCATGCCCAGGCTGTTTTTAAAAATAAAAACCCAGCTAGCTCCCCCTGGCTAAATAGAGGGGAGCTACATTAAAGTGGATTTATAGTGTTTTCTCTTTTCTTTACTGTAACTAGAACTTAATCATAACAATAAAAATTACAATCAGGTAAGCATGGATTAATCATACATAAATATCTCCTATTGCCCCCCCCCCCCAGCCAGCAGGTGGCAGCTCCAGGAAGGCTTTCTATATGCTTATAATGAAGTTGTTGCTTTAAGAGAACTAAAAGTGCAGGGAGATCAGACTACACACACTGCAGAATGACTTACATTGGATATATTACAGGTACTTTCATAGCACTGTCAATTTATGCAGCGCTACATATATATATGTATATATTCACCAGCCACTTTATTAGGTCCACCTGTTCAATTGCTTGGTAACACAAATTGCTAATCAGCCAATCACATGGCAGCAACTCAATGCATTTAGGCATGTAGACGACTTACTGAAGTTCAAACCGAGCATCAGAATGGGGAAGAAAGGGGATTTAAGTGACTTTGGACATGGCATGGTTGTTGGTACCAGACGGGCTAGTCTGAATATTTAAAAAAACGCTGATTTACGGGATTTTCACATGCAACCATCTCTAGGGTTTACAGAGAATGGTCCAAAAAAGAGAAAATATCCTGTGAGCGGCAGTTGTGTGGAGGAAAATGTCTTGTTGAGGTCAGAGGAGAATGGGTAGACTGGTTCCAGATGATAGAAAGGTAACAGTAACTCCAACAACCACTTATTACCACCAAGGTATTCAAAATACCATCTCTGAACGCACAACACATCCAACCATGAAGCAGATGGGCTACAGCAGCAGAGGACCACATGGGCTGCCACTCCTGTCAGCTAAGAACAGAAAACGGAGGCTACAATTCGCACAAGATCACCAACATTGGACAATAGAAGATTGGAAATATGTTGCCTGGTATGAGGAGTCTGAATTTCAGCTGCGACATTCATTAGATGGTAGGGTCAAAATTTGGCGTAAACATGAAAAAATGGATCCATCCTGCCTTGTATCAACGGTTCAGGCTAGTGGCAGTGGTGGTGTCATGGTGTGGGGGATCCATCCTGCCTTGTATCACCAGTTCAGGCTGGTGGTGGTATCATGGTGTGGTGGATCCATCCTGCCTTGTATCACTGGTTCAGGCTGGTGGTGGTGTCATGGTGTGGTGGATCCATCCTGCCTTGTATCAATGGTTCAGGCTGGTGGTGGTGTCATGGTGTGGTGGATCCATCCTGCCTTGTATCACTGGTTCAGGCTGGTGGTGGTGGTGTCATGGTGTGGTGGATCCATCCTGCCTTGTATCAATGGTTCAGGCTGGTGGTGGTGGTGTCATGGTGTGGTGGATCCATCCTGCCTTGTATCACTGGTTCAGGCTGGTGGTGGTGTCATGGTGTGGTGGATCCATCCTGCCTTGTATCAATGGTTCAGGCTGGTGGTGGTGTCATGGTGTGGTGGATTCATCCTGCCTTGTATCACTGGTTCAGGCTGGTGGTGGTGTCATGGTGTGGTGGATCCATCCTGCTATGTATCAATGGTTCAGGCTGATGGTGGTGGTGTCATGGTGTGGTGGATCCATCCTGCCTTGTATCACTGGTTCAGGCTGGTGGTGGTGTCATGGTGTGGTGGATCCATCCTGCCTTGTATCAATGGTTCAGGCTGGTGGTGGTGTCATGGTGTGGTGGATCCATCCTGCCTTGTATCACTGGTTCAGGCTGGTGGTGGTGGTGTCATGGTGTGGTGGATCCATCCTGCCTTGTATCAATGGTTCAGGCTGGTGGTGGTGTCATGGTGTGGTGGATTCATCCTGCCTTGTATCACTGGTTCAGGCTGGTGGTGGTGGTGTCATGGTGTGGGGGATCCATCCTGCCTTGTATCCATGGTTCAGGCTGGTGGTGGTGTCATGGTGTGGTGGATCCATCCTGCCTTGTATCAATGGTTCAGGCTGGTGGTGGTGTCATGGTGTGGTGGATCCATCCTGCCTTGTATCACTGGTTCAGGCTGGTGGTGGTGTCATGGTGTGGTGGATCCATCCTGCCATGTATCAATGGTTCAGGCTGATGGTGGTGGTGTCATGGTGTGGTGGATCCATCCAGCCTTGTATCAATGGTTCAGGCTGGTGGTGGCGGCGTCATAATGTGGGGGAGATTTTCTTGGCACTAGCAAGGAGTCTGGTGAGTGTATATACTGTATACTGTAATACTTTCACATCAGTCCCTGCCTTCAAGGAGCATACAATCTAAGATCCCTAATTTACATTCATACAAACACACACTAGGACCAAATTAAACAGGAGCCAATAAACCTACCAGCATGTCTATGGAGTGTGGGAGGAAACCCACACAGGAACAAGGAGAACATGCAGACTCTAGGAAAGTGGTGCTGTGGTTGGGATTTGACCCAACGACCCTAGTACTGCTAGGCAGATGTGCAAACCACTTAGCCACTGTGCTGCCCCATGGATAGACCAAAACATTTCCCTTCTTTTCTACCACACCTCACGAAGATGGTCCATCTGGTTGGTTACAATGTTTTTATTCATAAAAGTAACTTTTTATACCAATAGCTAAAAAAATAAAAAATTAAGTTTACTACAGTCATCCTGATACTTCCATCCCTCCCGCCCTTCAGTTGCTGTATTTCCTCCTAAACTTGTGACGTAAAATTATGGCATTGATGTACTAGGGTACCTGAGGCTCACTGTCAGGGCCCCTTTCTCTGGAACCACACAACATACATGAGAGTCATGTCAGCTTTACTGAAAATGCCACTGGGCAGTTGGAGACAACATGGTAGAATGGGAATAATTCGACACCTTCTGTATTTTTTTCTATTCTGTTCTACGCTATTCTATTATTTTCTATTCTATTCTTTTATTTTATATTCTTATTTAATTCTAATTTGTTTTATTCTTCTGTATTCCCTTATTTTCTATTTTGTTCTATTCTATTCCCTTATTTTCTATTCTACTATATTCTGTGGTATTCCTTTATTTTCTAAATTATTATGTTTTATTCCATTCTCTTATATCTCTATTATGGGTTATTCCATTCTATTTTCTTCTACTCTATTATGTTCTTTTTTTATACTATTCTATTCACTTATTTTGTTTACTGTTCTAATGTATTTCTTTATTTTATTATGTTTAATTATATTCTGTTATTTTCTATTCTATTATGGGTTATTCTATTCTCTTATTTTCTGTTCTAATTTATTCCTTTATTTTCTATTCTAATATTTTCTCTTCTATTATGTTTTTTTCCATTCTGTTTTATTACATTGTGTATTCTTTCATATTCTATTTCATAACGCAGCCCAAGTAGGAATCGTCATCTTATTTAGCTTTTATACCTTACTATATTTATTGCAATACGTTTCCATTTTTAATTCAAATTCATTTGCAAATTCAAATAATTCATTTTAGATTTGTGAGTACTATTGTGATTCATAAATTTTGATACATCCAAATCTCTGAATAATGAAAATGTCATCCAAATTTTGATACGTGACTTAACGAAATGTCTGTTCCACAATTACCTGTCCATCAAAGCCTTCCCTGTGATGTCACCCATACACTCCTCCCACCATGTGATGTCTGAAGTACAAAAAATAGAATGAAAAGAAAGTACAACTATGAATGAACTATTGTAAAGACAGAAGAAGAATGCAAATCTGAGATGTGTATTAGGAAAGACATTTGTATAGTTATCAGTAAATATCAAGGTAACCCTTGTTATTGGGATGGGTCATGTGAGATTGTCACACCAGCAATCTGGAGGTGTCCCTGAAAAGGAGACCTGGTTCCTGTCCTTTTAAAAGACGAGCAGTCACTGGTGGGAGGCTGATCTGGTTTTCCACCAGAGTGCTTCTTTCCCTATCCTACCAGGGGGGTGCAGCTGTACTCACTCAGATCATCTCCTGTACCGCTTGTGGGTTGGTGGCTGCTACCAGTCCTATCAGCTGGGCTACTCCTTACCTACCATACAGGCGGTCCTCTCTCAGGGGGTCGGTGAGCTCTGAGTTTTCTGCCTTTCTAGCTCCAGGTCTGCAGGTAAGCCCCATTGCAGCCTCTTGCTCTCAGCCTCACATCTCCCACCTGAACTCTCTCTCCAACTCTCCTGCAACTGAGCACTTTTAAGGGTGTCCAGCCCCTTGCCAACTACTTGGACCCCTCAAGAGTGCAGCCAGCCACTCCTCAGATCCACCCACTGCCTCTAGAGCCTTCCTCCAAAGCCCTAGAGCAGGGGAAAATTCCAGAGGGGCTGGCCTGCAGGGCCTCTGAGCCCTGACTCAAATTTGACCCCTCTTTGGCCATTACACCTGGGCTGCTACTCAGCCCCTGTCTAACCATTGGACTGTATCTGCGGTACCTCCAAAGATAAGGAGAAAAAAGGAAAAAAGAGACAGACCATGGGAGTGTTTCTTAGTAGTGTAGTGGTTTGACAGATACTTGGATGAACTAAACAATGAAAAGGTAAAATTACAATGGTGTACTCACATCTACGAGGTTACTGAGCTCCCTAATGGGGGATACGACAACCTGGAGGGAAAGCTTGCAGGGAATGTCTGTCCCTGTGCAGAGTAAGGTCACTCTCGATGCTCGGTGGGCTGATCCAGATTATCCTACACGCTGCGGTCTCAGGATTCTGGTGTGTTCACAATAGGAGGTTTTGGTGTTCATAAACCTCCTATCATGAACCACTGGAGTCTAGCTCCCCCTAGTAAACTAGAAGGGCGTTACACAGTCAATAAGTGCTTCTAACAACTTTATTTCAGAACTTGAGGTGGTTGGATAAGAAGATGGTAAATCCCAAACTCCATCTCTAGACTCCTGCAAACTGTCCTGCTCTTAGGCCTTTGGTGAGGTTCAGCTTCAGGAGCACACAGCTACTACTGAAGAAACACCATAAAATGTGAGGTGCATGAATGAGAAGATAGAATATCCACAAATCCATCTCTAGGCTCCTAGTCTTTTGGTGCCGTTCAACTCCCGGTGAACACAGCTACTATTGAAATAACGTTAGGTTCCAGGACACTGGCTTCACCAGGCACACAGACTAATTCTACAGGCACAAAATCTGCTCCTCCAAGTACATAGGCTGCAAGAGGGCCAAGCACTACAGACCCTCAGCTCCAGGGGCATTCAGCCAGGCACACAGCCTAGTGATCTGAGACCTCACCCCAACAGAAAATGATACCTAAAATGAAAATCCAAATGCTAAAGTTGTGTAAATAGGTCCCATCAGCTCCTGATGCCTCCAGGATGGTGGTCACCCCGTGATTTGGTTAAATCTGCTACAGTCAATGCCCCTGCCGGTTGATTGAAAGCTCCTTTATTTATCAGTTGAGACTGGGCCCTCCTGTAAGAGTCATTTTTGCTGGGCAGGTAAAGGGAAAAAAATGGATCTACTGGCAGGATAGACAGCTCATTGGCCAACTGAAGGAGTGAAGATGGCAGGCTGACAGCACAACAGGCTGATACAGCTAAACTACTGCCTCACACCTAGTAGCAAGGTTGTTACTGGCAGGATCTCCAGATAAGAAACTTTGCAACAGATTCACAAAAAAACAATTCCTTAAATAACCTGAATACAGCAAGACAGGAAGCCAAACAAAGAAAAATAACATCATTTGCATTAACATCAGCTAAAATTTTCAAGAAACTGATTTTTTTTTGTCCAGAAGTTCTCATAATTCTCATTTTCGTTACAAACCCCAGCAAACAGTGACTATCAGCCCTCATTCATGGCATTCACACACCAGGAAGACATCAGTATAGACATACGTGTTTCCAGCGGCTGGTGACCCGAATGTAGACTGCGTAGTTGTGGTTGGGGATAAGAGGAGCATTCTGGAACCCATTATAATGGTGGTTATCCCCCAAGGTGAAGGTTTGGGGTCCAGTGAGGGTCTCTGTAGGAAGAACAGCAGCAGTATAACGGCTCGGGGACCAGCTGAAGTTGTACGGGGTGTTCTTGAAATTCAGACACTCCTTTGTTGAATTGCCTTCTTGACCACCAAAGACAATAATTTCATAGGAGCTGCAGGCAGAAAATACCAGAATAATCACAACTATGCAATAGAACACATGTGCTTATCTCTGCCATGTTAAATAGTTTCCAATTTTAATTATAAAAATATGATCCTACCAGGCTTGTATCTTGGAATATATATAACTAAGGGAAGGAGAGCTCACCACAAAATCCAAGCTCAAAAATATTCTACACATAAAAGATGGCTTTTGCTCAACATCTCAAACCCAAAGTATCTGAAAAAAGGAATCTCATTTGTGATTAAATATTGACAGAGATCATTGGCTGCAATAGCAAACCTTTATTGATTAAAAGAACACATAAAACACAATAACATTAACCCAATATAAAAGAAAGTTATGGGTCAGAGGTGATGACCATGGATCCAATGAATCAAATGTTATCCATATAATATCCATATCATTCATTGGTAATTACATTTTGTGGATATATAATTGTTGATTGGACTGAGAGCTCTCATAGAAGACGGACAGATGGTAAGCAGAGAAAAAAAAGGAGTGGCCACTAAAAAATGCAGCTGCTATATTGATAGATTCCTCTGTCTGTTGCTCATTTTGTGTGAAGATATACTGGATAAGCCATAAGGATCCAAAATGTAATGGAGGTCAAGAAATAGACTGGTGGACATAGAAATGACCAAATAGTGATTTCACTAGATCAATCGAATTGAGCCATCCTTAATGCATGTATATGGTTGTAGGGTGTTCCAGTCAGGAAAAGAGAAGCTGATGTAATCCAGAGGAGGACAATAAGATCTGAAGACTTCCTATGGATGTAAATCCACTTTCGTATATGTATAGACAGATACCTCCCTCATACATAAAGCTGCTTGGAGCTGGTATGGCTTATCCAACATACTGTATCTACACACAAAATGAGCAAGAGAGGAATAAATCAATATAGCAGCTGCATTTTTTAGTGGCCACTCCCATTTTTCTGCTTTCCTTACTCTCTGCACGGTTATAGGGGTGGCCGTGAGCACTGTTATAGCGGCGGCCTTGGGCACTGTTATAGGAATAGTCCTGTTGTTAGGGATCCGGGTAAGACCAGAAATGTCTGGACTGACACAGGGAAGTAGCAGGCTTCAGGAACGCAGGCGTAGTCAGGGCTGGAGAGGTGGAATGGTCAGGCAGGCCGTAAGGTACTGTCAGGTGCCGCCTGGCAGTGTCTCTAGCAGCCCACAGCACGGATTTCCTCAGGGCGCGGGGTCTAAGTCCCAGCCTGCTATTCACCAGGGCCCCTGATGGTGGGGATGGACTTGGTGCAGACTGGAACCAGGTCGCGACCCCTGAGTGCGTCCGGCTGTGGTAGAGAGTACTGGCAGGGGAGTGCAGGAACGGAGTCTGATGGGAAGAGGCAGGCAGACTTACTAAAGGTGATCCGTGCGGGATGGATGGATCGTCAGGTGAAGTAAGCATAGTCAGACAGGCCGAGTCGGTATCGTGCAGGCAGCGTGGTACAGGAGGAGCAAGCAGAGAATGGTCAGGGTCACAAGCCAGGTTCAGCAGGTAGCAGGCAGAGCGGTACCGAGGATCAGGCAGAAGGATGGTCAGGCAAGCCAGGGGTTCAACAGGAGAAGTCAGCAGAGGTCAGGATCAGGCAGGGTCGGCAACAAATCAGATCGTCAGCAGAAAAGGACCACAGGATACCAGGTACAGGGGCTCATGGGAAACATACACCAAGGCCCTGATCACAGGCCTGGTCATTCCTTATATGCACCTCCTGCAATCAGCCTCAGGTGTTTTGGCTGATTGCAGGAATGAGCCTCTGGTTGCTGAGAGCACCCGCTGGCCAGCCCTGGTACTGCAACCCACAAGGCAGGTGAGTCCCACCACTATTGGTGAGTCCATTCCTGACACCTGTGCACTGTTATAGGAGCAGCACCGTGCACTGTTGTAGGAGCAGTGTGTGCAGTATTATATTATTTTTCTGCACCTGTATGACAGGCACATATAATAGGAATTTGTTTAGAGCAGGGTCCAATCCTTAACTCATCAAGAATAACTCTGAAGGGTTACGGTGTGAAGGCACCACCAACTGTTCGCCCGCCAAACACCCCACAATGCACTGCACTCTCACAGTGCACAGTATCCACCAGGTGTTGGATCTGTAAGCATTCACAATGGATGACCAGCAGCTTTGGGAAAACATTGGGTGCAGCTTTGTTCAACATTATTACCATCTTTTTGACAGTGATAGAACGCAACTAAAATCGATATATACCAATGCTTCATGTTTGACTTGGGGAGGACAGCAATATCAAGGGAAGGATGCGATTATTGAAAAATCCTCAATGCTTCCCTTTCAGAAGATATAACATAGCATCACCTCACCAGACCATCAGTCAACACCTGACAACTGTATTATTAGTGTGGTTGTAGGTCAGCTTAAGGCAGATGATGACCGTTATTGGATTTCATCAGAATGTTCAAGATGTCTGGGTCTGTACAAATGAGATGTTTCGGCTAGCCCTGCACAACTTTGGTTGAATTTTGAAAGCTCAGAGAGAGGAAAATAGAATTCATCTGCCCTTATGGTTATTTTTTTTTTTTCTTAATCACTTGCCTACAGGGCACTTCTACCCTCTTCCTGCCCAGGCCAATTTTCAGCTTTCAGCGCTGTCGCACTTTGTATGACAATTGCGTGGTCATGCAACACTGCACCCACATGACATTTTTATCATTTTTCTCACACAAATAGAGCTTTCTTTTGGTGGTATTTTGGTAGCTTTTAAATCTGATGCCCTTCTTACAGAGAGGCTTTCCAAACAGAACCTTTTGAGTAAGTAGAACTAACGGGATTTCTCTAAGACTGTCAAGATGAAGTTCAAGTCCCAAGGACACAGGGGCTGTCTGACAGGAGGAACAGTACGCATCACTGTCAGGGAGCGAGGAGCCAGACACACAAGGAGGTGCAATTAAAGGTAGGTTTATTAATATAAAAATAAGACAAGAGTCTATGCAAGTCAAACAGCAGAAATCGTAGCCAAAACCGGGGTCAAGAGCCAGGAAGAATCGTCGCCAGAGCCGGGATCAGGAGCCAGGAAGAATCGTCGCCAGAGCCGGGATCAGGAGCCAGGAAGAATCGTCGCCAGAGCCGGGATCAGGAGCCAGGAAGAATCATCGCCAGAGCTGGGATCAGGAGCCAGGAAGAATGGTCGCCAGAGCCGGGATCAGGAGCCAGGAAGAATCTTAGCCAAAGCCGAGTCGGTATCCAGGAAACCAATGAGTAGCTAAACAGGAGCTTGCTGCTGTGCAAGAGACAGGACACGAATGCAATGGACAGCTACAAACAGCAGACTTAAATGTGATAAGCCACACCTCCTGGGGGAGGAGCCACAGAGGGCTGAAAGCATAAAGGATCCCACAATGCTTTGCAGACACCTAAGATGGATGCCAGCACATGGAGCAGCACAAGCCCTGAGGAAAGGTAGGACCTTGACAATCACCCAGTGTAAAAAAGTACAAAGCAAAGAGTGAGCAGCAATCGGCAGAACAAAAATCCTGTCTGGGTGATCCCAGTCAGCATACAAAATTTGATCCAAAATATGGTGAACCGGAAAAGCCTGAGTACTTTGTAGCGTCTTTAATGAGCCTAAAGAGGAATAAAAGACCTCTGACTCTAGTACCAGGGGTAATTTGAAACCTGACTGAACCATCTCAGTAAGGTTCTAGATTAATAACTTCTGTGATTGATAAGCAGAGATCTATTGTTTCTCATCAGGCAGTGACCCCTCTAGCAGGGAATCAATTTCCTGACTTCTTTCCAGATCCTCTACTGGATCTTCATCCTCAGGTTCTACCCACTCTTTGCTCAAGGACTGGCAGGCCCAAAGATGGGATTCTCTCCCTATTCCTACCTCCTTGAGCCATGGATGCAACCATCCCTGCAATCTTGCCTTCTAACCCTGCCAAGGCTGAAGCAGGATCCTCCTTGGTTACGTATGCTGAAGCGGATGCTACAATAGTAGCCATAATGCCAGACAAACGCAGCGGCTCAGATTGACCTGTTGCCCCTGGCCATTCAGGAGAAGATATCACAATTAAACTCTGACTAGGCTCCCCAGGACCTGGAGGTTGAGCATTTGCCCCCTTTCCTGCTGTGCTTCCCCCACTCCGCTTTCTGGATGACATTACCTCCACTAGTGTAACATATCTGTGTAAGAACCAAACAAAACAATATCTACAATAGTGCTACTTTAAGAGGGTAAAAGGCTCTAATGGAGACTGAAAAAAGGGGTACCAATCCCAATACCAATCTACTCTGGAGACTCAACTCCCTAAGTTGCTCCACAAGCCCTGCAGGGGTGTATCAAAAACAGTTGTACAAGCCCCCCAGGATTATGCAAGATAATGCAGTGTAAAATCATGTCCTGTCTGGTCATGCTATTCTCCAAAGGAAATACTCACACATCATCTCCCATCCATAGACTGCTCTGTGTCTCTGCTACCTCTCAGGATCTTCACAAACCGCCAGCCACATGGGACTACAAACATACAACTAAAATGGCCACCCATCTACTTCCTGCCTCTACTTCACAAGTGTAGGCTATAGAGAGTGGCCCCATAACTTCTAGTAGCTGGAGGAGAAACTGCAGCCTAATATTCTTTTAGAGACACACAGAGCATGGCCTGACCAGACCAAACAGCACAATGCCCCCAACGGCCACTAGCAGAATGACCAAACTAGGGCCGGATCTAGCCTGTCTGATTTGGGGGTGCAGAGGATGCAAGGTCAGCAGGGCAGTGTATAAGAGTCAGTAGAGCAGTGTACAGGGGGTCGGCAGTTTGTAGGGCAGTGTACAGGGGTTAGCATGGCACAGGACAGGGGTCAGCAGTGCAGAGGACAGGGGTCAGCAGTGCAGAGGATAGGGGTTAGCAGAGCAGGGTGCAAGAGTCAGCAGTGCAGAGGACAGGGGTCAGCAGTGCAGAGGACAGGGGTCAGCAGTGCAGAGGACAGGGGTCAGCAGTGCAGAGGACAGGGGTTAGCAGGGCATAGGATAGGAGTTAGCAGAGCAAGGTACAAGAGTCAGCAGTGCAGAGGACAGGGGTTAGCAGAGTAGGGTACAAGAGTCAGCATGGCAGAGGATAGGGGTCAGCAGTGCAGAGGACAGGGTTTAGCAGGTCAGGGTACAGGAGTCAGCATGGCAGAGGATAGGGGTCAGCAGTGCAGATGACAGGGGTTAGCAGAGTAGGGTACAGGAGTCAGCATGGCAGAGGATAGGGGTCAGCAGTGCAGATGACAGGGGTTAGCAGAGTAGGGTACAGGAGTCAGCATGGCAGAGGATAGGGGTCAGCAGTGCAGAGGATAGGGGTTAGCAGAGTAGGGTACAGGAGTCAGCATGGCAGAGGATAGGGGTCAGCAGTGCAGAGGATAGGGGTTAGCAGAGTAGGGTACAGGAGTCAGCATGGCAGAAGACAGTGTTCAGCAGAGTTGAGGACAGGATCACTGTTGACAGGGCACTTGAGAGATCTCCTCCTCCCCACACAGCTGAGATCAGCATCCCTCCACACAGTGTGTAGCCGGCTTCTGCAGCTGCCAATCCAATATGGAAATTTCACAGGTCAGAACTGCAGCTGCAGCCAGCTACACATTGAGATCAGATTCCTCACAGCATCAATCTACACAGCTATGTGTTATGTGGGGAAGAAAAGATCTGTTGAGTGCCTTGTGTGCAGTGCAGGCAGTGCCGGGACAAGGTCAACTAGCACTCAAGGTGAAGGTGACAAACTGCGCTCCCCCCCCAAAAAAAAAAAAAAAAAAACAGCACTAATCAAGACGCTCACCCCTAAGCATAAATCCCTTCTGCAAGTCCAATTTCCACCCAAACCAAAATACAAAAATTCCCCAATCCTCAATCTAAACCCCCCTTCCAACACAAATCTTTGCCCCCAATCCATTTCACCCCCAATTCCCCCACCTAACACTAATCCCCCCAATTCCCCCCTCCTAGCACAAATCTCCCCCAATCCTGCCTCCCAACACATCCACCCCCACAATTACCCTTCCCAGCATAAATAGCCCCCCCACCCCTCCTCCACAAGCTCCCCCTCCACCAATCTTACTTGAGGGAACAACAGGAGTAGTGGAGTAGTGAGGAGATGCGGGATCTCGGATCCCCCCTCCTAGCACAAATCTCCCCCAATCCTGCCTCCCAACACATCCACCCCCACAATTACCCTTCCCAGCATAAATAGCCCCCCCACCCCTCCTCCACAAGCTCCCCCTCCACCAATCTTACTTGAGGGAACAACAGGAGTAGTGGAGTAGTGAGGAGATGCGGGATCTCGGATCTCCCCCATTACATCCGACGGTACACAGCTTTTTTACCCGCCCCCCCCCCCCCCCCATCTCCTCCATAGACTGCTCAGCTCTTGGAAATGTAGATGGGGGCGGGTAATGAAGCCGTGTATGGTAGGATGTAATAGCGATCCTATTTAATCTGCTGTATGGAGGATCGCTGTTATGATAGAAGGTGGAGATCACAGAGAGCCCACATCTCCTCCCCGCTCTCTCCTCTCTGCAGCCCCTGTTTGGACTGGTTACTTAGCCACTTCCTGTCCGGCTGTATATAAATGGCTGGACGGTGGCAGTCCAGGGGCAGGTTGCCGTTCATAAAACGGAGCCCACCATTTTGGATTGTGCGCGTTCCCTGGGAGTGCTGTGTGAGGTCCCCATCATGTGATCACTGATTGGCCAATCAGTGATCACATGAATAGGTGTAAGCAAGATGTCACTTCTGACATCATTGCTTACTACTTGTGAAATCTATGAATGATCACCGAGATCACATGGTACAGGTCCATTCACAACAGCCTTGTACCATGTGACAAATCAGAGCTCACACATTACGAATGCAGCCAGAGAGAAGGAGAAATTATTGCTTTTACAGCCTTTATGGGTCTAAAAGCAATTAGTGTAAAAAAAAAAAAAAATCTTCATCACCTTCCACAAGTAGTACAGTGTCACCATGGTGAAACTGTACTGATAGGGTGACAGTATGTAAAAAAAAACCAAATAATATAAAAAAGTAAAAAAAAAATTTTTTAAATTATAATTTTTGGTTATAAACTAATTTGGGTTATTTTTTGTTTTCCTAAAAAGATAACTGAATACATTTTGGCCAAGATTTATGAAGAAAGATTATTTATTTACAAAATTTTATAAGAAAAACTATTTTTTTCAAACTTTTTCGACATTTTCGTTCATATAGCAAAAAAATTAAAAATCCCAGCGGTGAATAAATACCACCAAAATAAAGTTTTATCTGTCTCAAAAAAATGCTAAAAGATTAATATGGGTACAGTGTTGCATGACCGCGCAATTGTAATTCAAAGTGCGACAGCGCTGAAAGCTGAAAATTGGCCTGGACTGGAAGGGGGGGAAAGTGTCCGGACTGGAAGGGGGGGAAAGTGTCCGGACTGGAAGGGGGTGAAAGTGTCCGGACTGGAAGGGGGTGAAAGTGTCCGGACTGGAAGGGGGGTGAAAGTGTCCGGACTGGAAGGGGGGGAAAGTGTCTGGACTGGAAGGGGGGGGAAAGTGTCCGGACTGGAAGGGGGGGGAAAGTGTCCGGACTGGAAGGGGGGGGAAAGTGTCCGGACTGGAAGGGGGGGAAAGTGTCCGGACTGGAAGGGGGTGAAAGTGTCCGGACTGGAAGGGGGGTGAAAGTGTCCGGACTGGAAGGGGGGTGAAAGTGTCCGGACTGGAAGGGGGGGAAAGTGTCCGGACTGGAAGGGGGTGAAAGTGTCCGGACTGGAAGGGGGGGAAAGTGTCCGGACTGGAAGGGGGTGAAAGTGTCCGGACTGGAAGGGGGTGAAAGTGTCCGGACTGGAAGGGGGGTGAAAGTGTCCGGACTGGAAGGGGGTGAAAGTGTCCGGACTGGAAGGGGGGGAAAGTGTCCGGACTGGAAGGGGGTGAAAGTGTCCGGACTGGAAGGGGGGGAAAGTGTCCGGACTGGAAGGGGGGGAAAGTGTCCGGACATGAAATGGTTACGATGCGGTGGCCCGTGAGCGCAGGGAGGGGGGGTAAGCTTAGCGGGCACGCACAAAAGTACATGGGAGGTGGGGGGCACCCAGCCTGCGGGGGCACAACTGAAATCTGGGGGGGCACAGCCCACCCCGGCATCCCCTAGATCCAGCCATAGACCAAACAGTCATATTTTGCAAAGATATGCTGCAAAAGCAAACTTGCCATTCCCGCTGCAGGACTCTGAATCATAACAGGAGTCCAACCTTCACCCATCATGGCGGGCTTTGTCATGCAGGCCTTCAAGGACTCAGTCCCCCTTTTTTAAATGGGAGCCACCACCTTGGATCTGAATAGCACCCTGCCGGAAGTGCTTTGGTCAGAAAAAAACTGCACAGGGATCCGAAAATGCCAGCACCTTAAGATTGTATTACAGGCAAAGTCCCGAGGATCCTTCTCCTTATCCAGCGAGGCTCGGGTACCATCCCCATTTGGGCTAAAAGCTTTCCAAATGGATCCGATTAAAGTCCCTGATTCTCTAATAGAAACATTCTGGACCTTCAGGAATGCTCCAAGAGCTCACGGAACACTTCAGTGACCATCCACCTTACCGACTCTGGGAAAAAAAACCTCTTTCCTGCGTAGGAGGAGTTAGATGGGGGACGACCTCCTCTCTGATTGGTCGGCCAGTGTCCATTCACTATAGGTGGCATACAACCCACATAGTCATTATTATACAACCGGCTCTGTGTCCCGTGATGTAGAATAAAGAAATGTGCATTTATTATTTTTGATGCAGGAGGCTGTAAAGCATTGCAGACCTGTCAGTATATCTGCTTGCCTGTACATCCCATACAAACAAGCCGAAACACCCTGACAGGAAGAATCAATGAACTACCACAGCGCTCCTCATGGTAGTTTATTGAGGACTACAAGCCAACAGCCACTAAGGCTTTTGGGACTTGTAGGTGGAGCCCCACACAGCCACTTGTTTTTTCAAAATTTTGGCAGCTAGCGGGGAGGAGAAGACCCCCCACTAGCTGTCAGAGTGGGGGGCGGGGAGGAGAAGGTGCCGGTCCTTTCATAACTTGAAAGGACCCTAAATATGGGTGTAACATGTTATGTGTAATGAAAGATGAACTTTTCTTTTGAAGTGGAACTGGTCCCAAAAGGGGTCCACTTGTTTGCCTCCTCCCCCCTTCTCTTTAACATTTAGGGAGGCACCTCCCTATACTACTGTGCCAGTGGCAGCTGTCCCTCCTACCCACCCCTTGTCCCTGCCAGGCACTCATCATGCTCTCTAGAACCACCTCTATTCTAGGGGTGCAGTGAAGAGAAAGAAGCATTTGCTAACTGAAGAAAGGACACTTCTAGAACAGGGCTCAGCTGTTTTGATAGGTCATCAAAACAGGGGGAGGCTAGGTAACTCATCCTTACACACATTGTCTTCCTCAGACAGGAGTTCTCAACGTGTTTGGAAAGGTGGATAAGAGGCCTTGAAGATTCATTATGGGCTTTTTCACACTTTCAGAGGGTGGTTGACAGGCAGCTAAGAGGTCATCTCCTCGTGTGGTTGTAGGGTGGTTGCAATGTGCCCCCATTCACTTAAATGGGTCATGATTGATAGAGCAATGCCAGTGGGGTATAAATGTGGCATGGCTGCAGCATGCGCGCAGCCCCATTATTATTATTATACAGGATTTATATGGCGCCAACAGTTTGCACAGCACTTTACAATATAAGGGAGACAGTACAATTACAATACATTTCATTACAGAAGGAATAGGAGGGCCCAGCTCGTGGAGCTTACAATCTATAGGAAGGGGGAGGTGATACAAAAGGTGATAGCTGCGGGGGATGATCTGGCGGAGGTGATTCAGTTCTTATGTGGAGGTGGGGTAGGCTTCCCTAAAGAGGTGAGTTTTCAAAGATCACCTAAAGGCAGACAGGGTGGGGGCTGACCGGGCATGCTGTGGTAGGGAGTTCCAGAGGATGGGAGAGGCTCTGGAGAAGTCCTGGAGGCGAGCATGGGAGGAGGTGATGAGGAAGCTAGAGAGGAGGAGATCATGGGAGGAGCGGAGTGGGCGATTTGGGCGGTATCTGTGGATGAGGTTGGCGATGTAGCTAGGGGCAGTGTTGTGGATGGCTTTGTAAGCTGTGGTTAGTATTTTGAATTTTATACGTTGGGTTAGTGGAAGCCAGTGGAGGGATTGGCAGAGAGGGGCAGCAGTCACTGATCATTTGGTAAGGTGTATGAGTCTAGCAGCAGTCGTTGATCAGTTGGTAAGGTGTACGGGTCTAGCGGCAGCATTCATAATAGACTGAAGGGGGGATAGCCTGTGTAACGGTAGACCAGTGAGGAGGGAGTTGTAGTAATCGAGGCGGGATATAACCAAGGCGTGGATAAGTTGTTTTGTGGTGTCATTGGTCAGGAAGGGGCGTATTTTGGAAATGTTCCAAAGGTTGAGGTAGCAGGATTTAGCCAGTGAGTGGATGTGGGGCCCAAAGGAGAGGTCAGAGTCTAGGATTACGCCTAGCAGCCTGGCATGAGGGGAAGGACCAATGGTTGTGTTGTTGATCTTAATGGTAAGGTCATGAGTGGGGATCGGGGAGGAGAAAATATTACAAGCTCTGTTTTTGAAAGATTGAGTTTAAGGTAGTGATGTGACATCCATGCTGATATGTCGCTTAGTAGATTTGTGAGGAGAATGAGGGGTTGAGCTGGGGAGTGGAGAGATAGATCTGGGTGTCATCAGCATAGAGGTGGTATTGGAAGCCATGGGAGGTTATCAGTTGGCCCAGGGAGGAGGTATAGAGAGAGAAAAGGAGGGGCCCAAGAACAGAAACTTGGGGTACCCCAACAGAAAGGGGAAGAGGAGCGGAGGAGGAGGAGTTGTGTGTGACACTGAAAGTGCGCTGAGAAAGGTAAGAGGAGAACCAGGAGAGAGCAGAGTCATGGAGGCCGATGGAGTGGAGTTTACTGAGGAGGAGCAGGTGGTCGACTGTGTCAAAGGCAGCGGAAAGGTCAAGGAGTATGAGTATGGAGTAATGGCCATTGGTTTTAGCAGTTAGTAGGTCATTAGTGAGTTTTAGTAGGGCAGTTTCTGCGGAACGTTGTGGGTGGAAGTCAGACTGTCGAGGATCAAGAAGGTTGTTGTCGGTGAGGTAGCAGTTCATACGGTTTTGAATAAGGTGCTCTAGAAGCTTGGAGGTAAATGGGAGCAGGGAGATGGGTCTTAAGTTATTCAAACAGGTGGGGTCCAGCGAGGGTTTTTTGAGAATGGGGTAACCAGAGCATGTTTGAACGGGGAGGGAAAGGTGCCCATGGAGAGTGAGAGGTTGAAGATGTGGGTTAGAGAGTTTAGGATGGAGCAGGAAGGAGGCTGCAACAGTCGTGAGGGGACAGGATCCAGGGGACAGGTGGTGAAGTGGGCCTTGGAAAGGAGTTCGGTAACTTCCTTGGTGGTAACAGGGTCAAAGGAGGAGAGTGTTGAGTTTGGTGTTGGGTCTAGTATGTTGGTTAGAGGAGGAAGCTTGACACTGGAGACCTTGTCACGAATTGTGCCGATCTTCTTCTTGAAGTGGCTGGCAATCTCCTGTGCAGTAAGTTGGTGGGTGGAGACAGTGGGGGGTGGAGTAAGGAATTAAGGGTAGAGAAGAGTTGACAAGGATTGGATGAGAGGGTCTTGATGAGAGTGTTATAGTAGGTTTGCTTAGCAGCATGGAGGCTGGAGTTGTAGGCTGAAGAGCGGATTTGTAGAGGGTAAAGTCTTTCAGGGATTTATTTTTACGCCATGCTCGCTCAAGAGTGCGGTTGCATCTCTTGAGACTTCTGGTGTCATCTGTTTGCCAGGTTTGAGACAAGCGAGGCCTGGTTCTGCGTGTAGAAAGAGGAGCAAGAGCTTCCAGGGGGGATGATAGATAGTTGTAGGCAGATGTGGCCAGCTCTGGGCAGGACAGGGGTGCAATTTCATCATAGAGGCGCTCAGTAGCGGAGTGAAGAAGGTCAGGGCTGAGGTGATGGAGGTTTCTACAGGTGACGGTTTGCTGGTTGGAGGCATGGGAGGTAGGAGGCAGGGAGAGTGTGAAGCTGATCAAGTTGTGATCAGAGAGAGGAAAAGGTGTGTTAGAGAGGTTACAGGGAGTGCATAGGTGGGTGAATACAAGGTCAAGGGTGTTGCCATTGCAGTGGGTGGTGGATTGTGACTATTGTGTTAGGTTAAAAGAGGAAGTTAGGTTGAGTAGTTGAGAGGTGGCAGGGGTGTGAACATTGACTGGGATGTTAAAGTCGCCGAGGATAATGGCAGGCACCTCAGAGGAGAGAAAGTATGGCAGCCATGCTGAAAAGTCATCGAGAAAGCATGAAACTGGGCCCGGGGGCTGGTAGATAAGTGCGATCCTCAGACAAACGGGAGAAAAGAGATGAATACAGTGCACTTCAAAAGAGCTGAGGCACAGAGATGGGGGGCAGAAAGAACCTGGAAAGTGCTTTGTGGGGAAGGAAGAAGTCCAACTCTGCCCCCTTTTTGTCCACTGGGTCTGGGCAAGTGAGTCCAGAGGAGGCCACCATGAGACAGTGCAGCTGAGGAGACAGAGTCGGAATCCTGGAGCCAGGTTTCAGTAATAGCGAGTAGGTTGAGGGAGTGAGAGAGGAAGAGGTCATTGATAGTAGAGAGTTTGTTAGAGGCTGAGCGGGCATTCCAGAGGGCACAGAGGAGGGAGGGGAATGGAGATGAGAGAGTGAGGGGAGGCTGCTGCTTCTGTGGGTTGGAGTTTGATGGTGAAGGGCCAGGGTTTGGGGCAATGTCTCCAGAAGTTATAATATTAGGAGGGTGAAGGAGGTGAGGTGGGAGCACGATTTATATGAGGGCAAGCGCCGCAGTGCTTTTGAGGCGGTGACATTATGTGGACCAAGAGAGAGAGCAGGAGATAAGTGAAGTGATATTGAGAGGGCAGGAGTGAGGGTGATATGTACAGGTTGTGTGGTGGGGAGGAGGGGTAAAGAAGAGAGAGTTTGAGAAGAGAGGGCATTATAGCAACAAAGAGTTAGCAAGAGCATGCTGGAGAGAGGAGAGATAACAAAGGAAGGCTGACAGAGAGAGGTAAGAGGGAAGAGCACATGCAATCTACTTGGGGTGCAGCACTAATGTTTGTACCTGCCTTAGCTAAGGCACTGTGAGGCTAAGGTCACTTCATACAGGCAAGTATACACAATAGTTACAAAAAGAAAACAGAAAAAATCTAACAAAGCAGATAATTTCAGGCATGCAAAGTAGCTTAACGATTGAGAGAGCAGTGGAAGAAGTGGTTACCAGGGGCAACAGGAGGCAGTTGTCAGTTGCAGGAAGAGCAGGAAGTTTCAGAGGGCAATGGAAGAAGTGGTTTCCAGGGGCAACAGGAGGCAGTTGTCAGTTGCAGGAAGAGCAGGAAGTTTCAGAGGGCAATGGAAAAAGTGGTTACCTGGAGAGCAGAGGAGAATGATGAGTGGATGTTGAGATGTTCCCTTTTTTGGCCACCATTGCATCTTAAAAGGGGGTGGTTGAGGGGTGGTACTCAACTGCCAATTTTTACGGTGCTTTGGCTGCCCATGTGAATGAACCCTATGTGCTTATTTTATAATAATGCCGTCATCCAATGTTATGTGTTCATCATCTGAACACCAAGGAACTTCCATGATCACCTTGTTGTGATAGTGATGAGTAAGTTAGGAAATTAAGATGCCACTTCATATACTCCAGATAGTTTATTCCAATGGTAGGAAACAAAATACAAAAAAAATATCCTCCTCAGACAAAAGTGACAACATCACTGGAAGGTCTAAATTCTAGAAAGCAGCAAATCCTCAATATACGGTCTGCCAAAGGTATAGAGCATTTTCTTCTATAGTAAGGAGGAATATTACTGTCTCGCAAGGTCATATAGCATACTGGTGTTCAAAGAAAGTAGGTGCAGACTGAACATCAAAATCATCTGCACCCCAATGATGTTGGTATTCTCATAAAACATTAATGTTTCCAATGGCACACTGGAAGTAATACCTAGGACCTCCACCTTCTTCCATGTTTCATCTTAGAAATGGACTTTCTACAGCCAAGCTTGTCTCTATCCTGAAACACATCGTTGGTGGTGGACCCATGCTGCTGGGCTTCCAATGTCCACATCCAGAACAATAAAGTTTTATGAAAATGCTGACATCAGTGTGTGGCCGGTCTTTGTAATTCAATTTTCTTTTACATGCTGAGCAATGGTAAGTAGTTTCCCACCTTATTGGCCCATTCAAATTGAGAACCGGGTGGAGCTGTAAAGTGCCATCATGTATTGTCTTCTCCATGTGAAGAGGAGGATCTGGAAAGGAAGATTCAGAGATCTGATCAGAAAACAGAAGTGATCTGCTGTGTGCCAGTAAAGACTGAGCATAGAGGTTACAGAAACTGCACACTGAATAATTAAGGCAGACTTAGATCAAACTTTGGGTAACGGTTTATCTCAGATACTTTATATCATTTGCAATGAAATGTACTAAAACAATTTATTGCACTGAAAATGAGAAATCTCCTTCAGGGGCGGACTGACAACTCATGGGGCCCCCGGGCAATAGGGGATCATGGGGCCCCTGTTTCCTTGCCCACACTCAAAAAAGCCTATAAAAAAAAGGTACCAGAGGCATTCATGGGGCCCCCTACTGACCCCGGGCCCTCGGGCAGTGACCGAGTGCTTGAATGGTAAGTCCGCTCCTGATCTCCTTTTACATCCACCTATTTAGTGTCAGGACAAGATCATCCAGTGCCCAGAGCAAAGATGCCAAACTGTGTCCCCCTCACCCCCCTTTATTATACATGAGTCTGTGTGTATCTGTGTGGGTACAGAGTGTGGACAATGTAGGTTCATGGTGTGGGCAGTGTGGGTGTACAGTGTGGGAACTATGGGTGTACAGTGTGGGTAAATGTTGTGTGCAATGTGGGTGCATGCTGTGGGCAGTGTGGGTACACAGTGTGGATGTATGGTGCGCACAGCGTGCATAGTTTGGGTACACAGTGTGGATGTATGGTGCGCACAGCGTGCATAGTTTGGGTACACAGTGTAGATGTATGGTGTGCTCAGTGTGCATAGTGTGGGTACACAGTGTGGATGTATGGTGTATGTAGTGTGCATAGTTTGGGTACACAGTGTAGATGTATGGTGTGCTCAGTGTGCATAGTGTGGGTACACAGTGTGGATGTATGGTGTGCTCAGTGTGCATAGTTTGGGTACACAGTGTAGATGTATGGTGTGCTCAGTGTGCATAGTTTGGATACACAGTGGGGATGTATGGTGTGTGCAGTGTGGATAGTTTTGGTACACAGTGTGGATGTATGGTGTGGGCAGTTTGCATAGTTTGGGTACACAGTGTGGATGTATGGGGCATGCAGTGTGGATGTATGGTGCAGGCAGTTTGCATAGTTTGGGTGCACAGTGTGGATGTATGGGGCATGCAGTGTGGATGTATGGTGCGGGCAGTTTGCATAGTTTGGGTACACAGTGTGGATGTATGGGGCATGCAGTGTGGATGCATGGTGCGCCCAATGTGGATGTATGGTGCACGCAGTGTGGATGTATAGTGTGCCCAATGTGGATGTATGGTGTGTGCAGTTTGCATAGTTTGGGTACACAGTGTGGATATATGGTGCGTGCAGTGTGGATGTATGGTGCGTGTAGTGTGAATGTATGGTGCGTGTAGTGTGAATGTATGGTGCGTGTAGTGTGAATGTATGGTGCGGTCAGTGTGGATGTATGGTGCGGTCAGTGTGGATGTATGGTGCGGTCAGTGTGGATGTACGGTGTACGCAGTGTGCATAGTTTGGGTACACAGTGTGGATGTATGGTGTGCGCAGTGTGCATAGTTTGGGTACACAGTGAGGATGTATGGTGTGCACAGTGTGGATAGTTTGGGTGCACATTGAGGATGTATGGTGCATGCAGTGTGGATGTATGGTGCGCCCAATGAGGATGTATGGTGCGGGCAGTGTGGATGTATGATGTGGGCAGCGTGGATGTATGGTGCGGGCAGTGTGGATGTATGGTGCGGGCAGTGTGGATGTATGGTGCGGGCAGTGTGGATGTATGGTGTGCACAGTGTGGGTGCAAGGTGTGCACAGTGTGAGCATACAATGTAGACAGTGTGGGTGCAGGGTGTGGAAAGTGTGGGTGCAGGGTGTAGGCAGTGTAGGTGTACAGTGTAGACAGTGTGGGTGCACGGTGTGTCAGGGTGAGGAGGGGCTGATCTGCATACTCAAGGGACTCTAACCAATCCCTAAGCATCAGGCTTGGGAAGGGATCAGGGAAGCATTTAAGTATGAGAGCCTGATCAGCAGGAGAAGTAGTGTCGGGTGAAGACTAAAGTGTGGAGCCTGGGAGGTGGCCCAGCAGAGTTGCCCACCTACAGGCAGGAGCTTGAAAGGAGGATCTATCTGCCTCACCATCCCCTGAGAGAGGACAGCCCAGGGAGCAGGGAAGGAGCCAGCCCAGTGTAAGTCCTGAAGGCAGCCACCAAAGTATCATGCTCACAGGAGAGGCAAAGTGAGCAATCCTACAACCCCTTGACCAGATAAGGGGAGAGGGCAGTCAGGTAGAAAACCCAACTAGCTTCTCATCTGGGACTGTTTTACTAAGTGGCAGCTTCTGTGTACCCTTGTCCAAAGATTCCCTCAGGCAGCTGGGTGAAGAGGAGGATACATCTGGGGCCTGAGGAGGTACACCAGAAGGGCTGGAGTGCTCTTCAAGGAGTGATGTTTTATCTACAGACTTGTACATAGTTGTTAAGGATTTTTCCCTCAGGTTTATAGTTTCCTTCCCCATCCAAGTTCAAAACCCCTTACTAAAACCACAAAACCAAGCTCAAGGACTATTTACTGACTCAAGTGTGCAAGTGTGGAAGAAAATGTATGCTGCCTGGCTGTGCAGAGCTATAGGGGAACCCAAAACTCAGTGACTCCTTAGGAGGTAGTGCTACATGCATCAGAACAGCATTCAAATTTCTCTGCTCAGAGTTTTGTCCTGGTGGAGGAGAAAATGCCAGTTGGAGCTGAAACTTAGCAGTGAGTATAGACAGCAGGAACTAAGAGTGTGCCAGCAAGCAATGAGAATGACAACACTGTTGAAGCAATGAATTGGTGGTGGTGGTGGTGGTGGTGGCGGGGGGCTGGTGAGAGGATTATTGATGCTGGCATTACCAGGTGTGATATTTCTCTCCCTGCTCAGCAGAGAAAGGATTTATTGGTAATATAGACCAATCTCCAATCTGTAAAAGGGTTATCTGTTGTAGCAGATGGTTCAAAATGCACAGATGATCCTTCTGCAGGGAGGAATGTTGAGAGTATGATTCTGTTGTGGGGGTTTTAAAGTCCCTGATGTTTTTTCTTTAGATGGCAGTTTTGAGTATATTGCCCAACACCCTCAATTTCAGCAATGCTGCCCATGCCCCTGTCCATATATGCCATGCTCATCAATGACCTTCTGCAGTGGGGTGAGGACCTCACCATATCGGCATAGCCATACTACCAAATCAGCCTCTGGTATTGATTCATTATGAACAAGGATTGTCACCAATTTTATCAAAGGCTGCCATGAAACCACCTTTGGCACCAAACCATGAAGACCCTTGCATCCCCTGTATCTCTCTCAAAAAAAGAACCCTTAAGGTTGCACAAATGATAACTTACACTCAAAACTGCCATCTAAATGTTGGCTGAATGTTGTTTTATTTATTGTTTGTATTGATGGTGAGAACCCCCTGTGTGGGAAACCTTGTTCTTGTGAACTTTCATTCACTTTTAGATAAATCTATATCATAGAAAATGGTCAGCCTATCCCTTCCCAGAAAGGCATCAATACAAACAATAAATAAAACAACATTCAGCCTTGTGGCTCTTCTTGGCCGCTTTACTGCACCGAGTAGTATATCTTGGTCCTCCTGACCATCAAATACGTCCCAGTGTTCATACACAGATGCTGCACATCATCTCTTCATCTTTCCTTGCAGCCCCCCAGCTTCTCTGTCTCTTGTGGATTCTGCCAGGCTTGGACCTTGGTCTGTCCTGACCTGGACTGTACAGTGCATGCCAGCACCTCACACAGTGGCTCCCTCTACACTCTGACTCCTTAAGGAGGGTGAGGCTCTGAGCTATGATCCCAGCTCCAAAATAAAGGAAGTAAAAACCTGTGCAATTAATGCGCCTGCTTCCTCCATAATGTGACCTAAATTGCCTTATCAAACAGTAGCATGGCCTCGCCCTGCCAGCATTCACAATCAACCCCTTCAAATGAAGTCTAGAGAGTGCATCGTTGTGCGGGGTGCCTTTGGGCATTAGTGGCGTGCCTCCTTTGAAGGTCGTGGCCTATGCCAATAATGTGTTATCTCTGGGACAGAGGAGACACAGGAGGTGGTCTCTGTGATAGAAGAGTACACAGAGGCTTCTGGCTTTAAAGTCAACCAGGAAAGGAGTGAGGTTTTCTGGATGGGTGAGGAGGGTGAAAGCTTCAAACTTCGGGATGTCTTCCCAGAACCCCAGCAGGAACTTAAAGTGTTGGGCAACAAATTTGGTCCTGGTGACTATGGTCATCGAAATTGGGAAAGCAGGTTGGTGAATGCCAATGCCAAAGTAGCAAGCTGGAAAAAATGGAGGCCTTCCTTGGGGGAGAGGGTTGACCTGATGAAAACTTACCTGATCCCGATCTTTTTATATGTCAGCTTCATCTGTATCTTGCCGGTATCTCTATATGCAAGGGTCTACAGCTGTTTTTTTCCAACTGTTATGGGGAAATAGGTTTAACCTGATCAAACACAATGTAACTTACCTGTCCAAGAGGGAGGGTGGCCTAAGAGTGATCAACTCAATAGTTTTCTTTTCTTTGCTCTTTTTAAAGTACATTCTTGGTACTATGTTAGCAGAGACCCCGCTGGGATGGGTTGGTGTTTTTAAATCTTGGTTTAAGCCTTTTCTGTGATGCTGGGAAGATGGCGGGCCAGTGAAAAGTCTGAGAGTCCGACTTGGCAAGCTCCCGGCTTATGTTTCCCCGTGTCTGAAATTACTTCGGCAGTGGCTGGTGACAGTGGAGGATATCAGGTCCCTTCCCAGGAAGCTTCTGGAGGAGAGGATTTTGGCTTCTGCTTTCAGTGTGTCACTGGCCTTAAGGGATTGCCCAGGGTCCGTAATGAGGGAAGGGTAGCTTTAAATTAATTTGAACGGAATCCCTTTGAAGTTTAGGGATCAAGTCTGGCTCACTTTTCATGGATGGCTCTATGTGAGAGGGAAGCTGAGGCATCACCCTGTGGATGATCGGGATTGTCTTAGAGTGGAGCATGTTGGTAAAGTGAACCACTTCTGTCCCTTTAACAGAGGTGTGCAAAAAGGGAAGGGTTCTAGGCATCCCCTTCCTTTATCGCATGAGTTATGCAGAATGGGTGTACAGGCATTCCTAACTTGCTGGGATTTTGATTTGGATACACTTTTTCTAGTTAGTATAGTTGTCTATTACTTCACATGAAATGCACAAATTACCCTACAGAAGAAAGTCCTCCCTGTTGAGGTGGTGGTGCACGATATTCTGGGTGAGGTTGGGAAGATTTGGGGTCTTAAGAAGGACAAGGAGCCTCGGAAGGTCTGGATAATTGCATGGAAAATTATCAGAGTTACCTTTGGTGAACTTTCCATTGCTGGGTAAGGAGCTTCTTTCTTAAGCTGTTATTTTCACTTCCTTAGCTTTTGTTGGTTAGTATCTTCTTTCTCAAGAAGGGCTGCAAGCATCACGGGTGTGGGTTTGTTTCTTGACCTCACAGGTTTGATGTCTGGCATAGTGGTGTGATCCTTCATTAGATTTATTTTCCCCCAGTAACGATAGTTTAATTTATAAGTTTTTTGATTTTGCAAATATCTTTGCTATATTTAATTTGTGTGTGTAAATATGTATATTTATGTATATTTTTATGGATTGTATGTCCATTGATTGCAAGACATTTTCTAATAAAGAAAAATTGGTGATCAGTGGGAAGAATGTCCCTTACATTGGTGATCAGTGGGAAGAATGTTCCTTACATTGGTGATCAGTGGGAAGAATGTCCCTTACATTGGTGATCAGTGAGAAGAATGTTCCTTACATTGGTGATCAGTGGGAAGAATGTCCCTTACATTGGGGGTCAGTGGGAAGAATGTCCCTTACATTGGTGGTCAGTGGGAAGAATGTCCCTTACATTGGTGGTCAGTGGGAAGAATGTCCCTTACATTGGAGGTCAGTGGGAAGAATGTCCCTTACATTGGGGGGTCAGTGGGAAGAATGTCCCTTACATTGGTGATCAGTGGGAAGAATGTCCCTTACATTGGGGGTCAGTGGGAAGAATGTCCCTTACATTGGAGGTCAGTGGGAAGAATGTCCCTTACATTGGAGGTCAGTGGGAAGAATGTCCCTTACATTGGTGATCAGTGGGAAGAATGTCCCTTACATTGGAGGTCAGTGGGAAGAATGTCCCTTACATTGGAGGTCAGTGGGAAGAATGTCCCTTACATTGGGGGGTCAGTGGGAAGAATGTCCCTTACATTGGTGATCAGTGGGAAGAATGTCCCTTACATTGGGGGTCAGTGGGAAGAATGTCCCTTACATTGGAGGTCAGTGGGAAGAATGTCCCTTACATTGGAGGTCAGTGGGAAGAATGTCCCTTACATTGGAGGTCAGTGGGAAGAATGTCCCTTACATTGGTGGTCAGTGGGAAGAATGTCCCTTACATTGGAGGTCAGTGGGAAGAATGTCCCTTACATTGGATAAAGTGGGAAGAAAATTCCTTACATTGGAGGTCAGTGAGAAGAAAACTCCTTACAATGGTGGTCAATGAGAAGAATGCTCCTTACATTGGTGGTCAGTGGAAAGAATGTCTCTTTATTTTGTGGTCGCTGGCAAGGATTCTCTTTATATTTTTGTTTATTGGGAAAAATGCTCCTGACATTAGTAGCCCACATGCCACCAGTACAGAAACCTAAAAAGATTTGCCAAGGAGTGTTGGAACTCAAATTATCCAGGTACCATCATATTTCAGGTCACTCAGGTACAGCTCATAGGACCCCTAATAACCTCTAGAGAAACCCCACATTTCCAGAAAACCCTGGTTGATAATGGCTGCTATAGCTGATCATCAAGTCTCTATAGCAGCTTGGTACACAAACTTGCATTGTGACATGAAATCAAACATCTCGCTGCTTCAAACCTATGAGTGATGACTGTTCTACCCAATAGTTTCCAATTGCCATGTCTGCCGGTGTACTCACCGCCAATATCAGTCTCAATACTCTCAGTTGCAACCTCAGCTGCAGATGTTGTGAATCCTCGGAGGGTGATGGTGTAGTTGGTTCCATACTGGAGGGGGATTTTATATTCAGTCACATTGGGTGGAAACTGGAGAGATTCATCCACAGCAAAGGACACATTGTAATCCCTCCAGGCTGAGATATTCATCTGAAAGGAATCATTGCATGGGTTATATCTTATGTGACTCATTTTAGGACCATGTAACACAGAGACTATGTAACCAAATCGGTTCTTCAGTAAGGTGAAAAGAAATCTGAAATGATGTAATGCCAATTATTACATTGATCTATTTTTTTTAATTGTTACATGATGATAGTACTTAATATAGGGTGCACAACTGATATAGGATTTCCCGAGCTTCATGGGTTACCTAAATGGATAGCACTGCACTAGCTGTCTTACTTTAGATGCTCTAAATGAAATCTCAGAAGGGCCCCTTTAGTTTTAGAGAAAGCTACTGAGCTCCCTAAATGGCAGCATTTTTCATCGGGAGGTAAGGGGAAACGGGAAACGGGAAATGCAGCCAAAAGTTCCACCTGCTGATTGATTCAAATAAATATTATATATATATTTTCATATCCAAATGAATATATTTTTATAATGTTATTTTTTAATCCTGATTACAATAGTAAACTATATAGAAACCATCGTAGATTGCCTCTCTATGGAATCTAAAACACTTTAATGACAGATACCATACAGCAGTATGAACAGCACTGCCTGGCAGTTACCCACTTTAGAACCGCATTATACCTGAATGACGGCTACAGCGCGGTTCTCCAGTTCCGGGAGGGTGTCATATGACATCCTCCCAGAACGTGCCCCCTACCGGTGCGCTCCTGGCGCTGTCAGTGATCGCTGTGTTCAAAAGATGCACCTGATCACATGACATGGTAAAAGGTCAATCACAGCTTCCTTTTACCATGTGATCAGCTGTGTCCAATGACACAGCTGATCACAAAGTAAATACAGTTGCTGGTTATCGGCTGTACTTCCCTCATGCTGTCACAGCTAACCAGAAAGTGTCACACAAGACATCTGCACTGATTATCAGTGTCCTGATTAAAAGTGCTGCCCCAAAAGTGCCCCAGTGCTGCCCATCAGTGACCCACAGTGCCCACCCATCAGTGCCCAGTAGTGCTATCCATCAGTGTCTCACATCAGTGCCCATCAGTGTCGCCCATCAGTGCCCATCAGTGTCCCACATCAGTGCCCATCAGTGTCGCCCATCAGTGCTGTAACGGAACCGACTCAGAGTGCGCTTGAGTACTTCCATTAGAATACAGCTACCCCGTCCGAACACCAAACAACAGACACCACAGCCGACCATACAAGACTAGAGGACACCAGTCTTGAAGTAAACCAGGAGGTAGACTACTTTATTTGAACACAGATACAAGATATATATACTCAGGGGACAATCCCCCCCCCCCGCATAATCACTCAGGGCGGGGCAATCTACATTTAGTAACAAGAGACACACAGGTATTCAAACTTTACAGCAGCAGACAATCCCAACAGGAGGGAGAGAAAACAGGTGGCGCACACACCTAGTGCATTATCCAAGGTTTATTGTAGGAGTGAAAGAATAATAAAAACATACTCACAGACGAAGCATGTATCTAAAAAGCATAGAAAAATGACAATGACCACAACGGCAGGCAAGGTGTTCTCACTGTCATAAACCTTTTCTGCAATCCTTCCCCAAAACTCAAATCCTACCCCGAATTTCCAAAATAAATCCAAAGAAATGTCCACAATGCAAAGTCCACAAAATGTCCACACTATTCAATCTTCCAAATGTGATAAGTATCCAATTTGCCACTTCAATCCAAGATACCTCAAAAAAATTTAAACTGAATATAGTGCATTATCTTTCAAATAATGGAAAAAACTCCTGCGCTCAATGGAACACCTATTAATAAGCAGCACACACTCGCCTCAACCACAAGGAAAGAACATAAAAATACAAAAAATAGTGCAGCGCTAACAATCTATACTAAAATACAAATGAGATAAATGGAAATATCACATATAGAATGCACAATAAATATTCAGTGTTAGGTGCTCATAAAATGAATACTATGTGCAGCAGTCCATAAATGCCAATGATGGTGAAAAATCACAGCAAAACTCCGTGAGGTGATCACAGTGCCACTCAGTGTGCGGTCAATCCACAGATGGCCAAGATGGCCCCTCACCTCCTTGATGCGACCCACTGGGCCAAACAGCTATGTAGGTGACCTTATACACCCAATAAGGTATCATCAAAGGATGGAACGTTTGGATAGATCCCTCCAATATGTTCTCCTATCTCCTAGGTACTCAATTCCACAAAACCGTTTAAGATACTTTCTTCAGAGCTTGTGCATCTCCATGTGTCATCATGAATGCCAGCACATGGAGATGCACAAGCTCTGAAGAAAGTATCTTAAACGTTTTTTTGATGAGGCAAAGGAGATCCTCCTTTCCAGCATCCATCCTTTAGGTAAGCTCTCCTCCTTGTGGCCCCCTCACAGGCTCTACACTCCAGCCTTGATCCTTTCCTCGATCCATCTTCCACCTGACACTGCACACTGTTTCCCAGGCTCTATCACATTTAAGGGTTACCTTGGTCACCATGCCCAGCCTCCTTCCAGGGGATTGAGCAAGATCCCTCAAACATGCAGATCTGAGCCTCCTCCCCTCCTTCATTCCACTTCCAGAAAGTTCTCTAAGTTTCTGAAAAGGTGGGAGGGCTCCAGAAGCTCTGACCTGTATATCCTCCCTAGCCTATCCTGAGATAAACTCCTGTCTCACTCACAGGCTGACTCATCCCAGGCTCTATCTAAAAAACCTAGCTAACCAAACCTGGAGGGTGTTACACACAATTCAATGCAAGGCAAGTCTATTGAGGGAGAAAAAAAGCTTTTTAATATTTTAGCCCATAAAAGGACCCAAACAGGAAAATGATGTGATGTCAAGAGAAATAATCTACAAAAAGCAAAGCAACTTAACATGCATGAAAATGTATATAAATGCATGTCAACATGCATAAAAATGTGAATCAATGGAAGGCAACACACGTCTATTTTCAAGTATTTTTACGCATTTTAAGTAAATTTTGACCTAAATACCACTTTATTAAAGGTCGTTCTGTTTTACAAATCCCTTAACGCTTTTGTAGAAAATCTGTTCTTTAGAGCTCAGTAGTTCAAGCTGAAGTCAACACGCAAGTGAATGTCACCCAAAACCCCCCATGACCTTCTGCTCTCCCTACTTTTGATTTCCTCCAATGGGGACTTTGAGGACAACAAAAATTGTATAATATGACTGAAAATTAAATTTGCCTTCATTTTATATACATCATTAGATTAAAATCAACAAAAATAGACCAATAATATCATAGGCTGAGACATGGTACAGAACATTACACAATGGTTAACCCTGCTTACAACCTCCTGCTCTCCAGTTCCCTCATTACCTCCTGTCCCATGCTCACCTCCAGAACTTCCCCAGATCCTCTCCCATCCTCTGGAAGTCCCTACACAAAGCTGTCCTGCTATCCTCTACTCTTTCCACCTCTTTGGAGATCCATGAAAACTCCTCTCTTCAGGGAAGCCTGTAGGTGGTGTTCCCCTTAAAGTACATGTGAACCCTTACCTTGCAAAACAACCCATTTAGTTTAAAATGATAATGGAAGACACATAATTTGTGTATAGATATAAAAAAGTACAAATATATTTTTTTATAAGTGATCACGTGACCTCTGTTCCCAACTGCATAAGGCGCTTGGAGGGGTGGGGGTGGAGACAGCAAGGGGGTGTGTCATAACAAGTAGAGAAACAGCAGTACCCTGATCTTTCCAGTGAAGAGCTGTGCAGGGAGGTGTGTCAGTGCAGGTCTTGGCCATTGGAGGGCAGGCAGGCTGTGCAGGGGGGCGTGTCAGCACAAGTCTTGTCCATTGAAGGACAGGCAGGCTGAGCTCCCAGCACAGCCAGAAAATGGACCACATAGGGATGGAAATGCTCTCTCAGCTTGAAATAAAAAAGCAAGTGAACTGGCAGGATCACCGGAAATTTCACACAAAGGGAGCAATACAAAGAGTACAGGATACTTCTTAACACAAGTACATGTTATAACAGACAGATATATAGAATATGAAATATTATTATTACTATTATATGTTGTTGGAGTAACAAACACTTTAAGGGTTGATCCTCCTATTTGGATACAGGATTCTGGGGGTCCCTATATAAGGTAGGTGGAGTTTCAACTAAGGGTCTTTTTTGTTGGGAGATAAAGAGAGAAAATGTTGTGTTCCATGGTTTGTGCTGTTAGTATCAAGGGGAGGGGGTGGAGGTAATCTCCTATTCTCTGGAGCTCATAAGAAGGAGGATGATACATAGACTCTGTACACTTGTTCACCCCTCTGAAAGATCTGCATAGTCTATGGCAGTGGTCCCCAGATTGCAGCCCAAGGGCTGGAAGTGGCCCTTCACTTGTCTTTATCCAACCGTTGGGGCTGACACCAGTGATGGGGCACTATTCTTCCCACTGATACTAACGATGGGGCATTGGTTACATCCACTGACACCAGGATATTTTATACTTCCATTGGGCAAAGTCTAGCCCCGCTAAAGTCTGAAGGACAGCAAACTGGCCCTTAGTAAAGTCTGGAGACCCCTGGTCTATGGGAGAGATTACAGCCAGGCATGGAGAGGATAGGTATGCCCCTCCAAACTGAAAGCTACGTTATTCTTCATTATGCTCAAGCCAATGTTTGGCCTTTGCTAATGCCAATTTTTGGTTGCACGGTTGAAAAGTTATTTCAGTAAAAGAATTTGTGTCAACAAGAAGCCTCTGTGTGATAATATATCAGCCAATGCCTGAGATATGAAGTGAGAGATGTGGTGAAAACCTGGCCATCCGGGTCCTGGAAGCTTGCATGTAGACCAGGTGTGTGATTATTCCTGAGGAAGTGGGGGTTACTATGTAAGTACCAGGATGATGGAAAGACTGGACCTTCAGATGTCATCTGTGCACGGGACAGCATTGGTTTAGACTGATCAACTTGTGACACCCTGCAACCTGTATGTTAAGGCTTGTGCCCGGTGGTCTGTGAAGGCCACATGGAACTGTGCCAGGCACCAGCCATCTTACAGGCCTATCCTGCCTCCACCATCAACGAATCCCTTGCAGTTATTACCTTTTGTACCACTTGCCCTTCCCTTTTAAACTGTAAGTTCCCATGAGCAGGACCCTCCAGATCCTCTTCTATCAGATTGTAATGTAAATGTACTGTCTCCATTTATCTTGGAAAGCACTGCCAACATTTTGGTGCCAAAAAAATCCTACATAATAATATTAATAATAGTATGTCAGAGCAGTGACTCCTCCCCTCCCTCTAAACAACTCCACCAGAGGTTTCATTCCGGGGCAGATGGGTTGCTTTACTGAAGGCTAATAGGCAGTTCACCTTGCAGGTAATGTAGAGAAAATTCACTTTGCAAAAGAACACCCAATCGTGCAAAAAAGATTAAAAAACAGGATTTTTCAAGTCAAAAAACAAACAAAAATTTCCAGCTTACTTAGCAGCCAGCCCGCCTCAAATGGAATTGTCCTTGTCTAACGGTTTACATTTTCGTGAGCTGCAGAGGCCACGTCACGGCACTCCAGTGTACTGCCGTCCTACCTCTATGACTTGAGAGCCTCCATAGTAGGAGCACATATATAATAATGGATGGATTAAGGCCAGGTGAGCATGGAGGGAGCCCACCCTTCCTTAAAGTTACAGAAACGCACTGGAAACCCAGCAAACAGAACAATGGCAGCAAAGGTGTCCAGTGTGCCACCGCACCGATTCACCAACCTATAACTGGCCTTTACAGCAAGGAGTATCTGGAAGGAAAAAAACAAATATAAATTCCCAGCTCACTTACCAGCCAGTCTGCAGTAAACCAAACTGTCCTATCTAGCAGTTCGCGTTAACAACAAGGGGGTTAGTTTGCACACCTTTGCAAATACAGGCATAAGCTGCAGAGGCCACTTCATGGCACCGCAATGTACTGCAGTCCTAACTCTATACCTTGATGGAGGCTAGCTGAGCTTCACCTCATTCACTAAGCTAAGGGAAAATTCCCTTACAAAGTGAACAATCTATTCCCCTTTAGTAAAGTAACCCCATTGTGTCTGAAAGGAAACACCCAGTGCTGTGTTCTCTTGTTAGTTAACTCACAGTGCTCTGGGAATCTGGTGTCATAGATACACCCTGTATGACATTTCTTTTTGTAAATTACCATGAAAAATGATATTACCACGAGAAAAAAAAGAAACCTTAAACATATTTTCTAAAATGCATTCCCTTTAAAAAGTCAAATAATTGACTCGAAACCCTTCCCTTTATATAAGGAAGTTAGTCTGCAACATGTAACCAATAACTGACCAATATGGAATTAAAAATAAATTATGTAGAATTATTTTACCTGGAATCCGGTAATCTCCCCCCATTCCTCAGACAGTCTCCATCTAATTGTGTTATCTTCCATTGATGGGACATTCACTATATCAGGCTGACCAGGAACTGGATGGAAAATAAAATGTTACAGAATCTAATCAAGGAAATCTCTCCATACACACACAGAGGTCAGAGCGTCCAATCCCCCTGAAATGAGCTGCAAAACTAGAATATACAGATATTAAACAGAGAAAGATACACATCTACTTCTGGTTTATGCTTTGTATCCAAAAAGCTTTATTGTAACTTGCAGAAACCTACAATGCCAAACTGAAGCTCATTGCTCACCACCAGACCCCACTCCTACTCCTTCTATTCCACCAGACCCCACTCCTATTCCTTCTATTCCACCAGACCCCACTCCTACTCCTTCTATTCCATCAGACCCCACTCCTATTCCTTCTATTCCACCAAACCTCACTCCTATTCCTTCTATTCCACCAGACCCCACTCCTATTCCTTCTATTCCATCAGACCCCACTCCTATTCCTTCTATTCCACCAAACCTCACTCCTATTCCTTCTATTCCACCAGACCCCGCTCCTATTCCTTCTATTCCACCAGACCCCGCTCCTATTCCTTCTATTCCACCAGACCCCACTCCTATTCCTTCTATTCCACCAGACCCCGCTCCTATTCCTTCTATTCCACCAGACCCCGCTCCTATTCCTTCTATTCCACCAGACCCCGCTCCAATTCCTTCTATTCCACCAGACCCCGCTCCTATTCCTTCTATTCCACCAGACCCCGCTCCTATTCCTTCTATTCCACCAGACCCCGCTCCTATTCCTTCTATTCCACCAGACCCCGCTCCTATTCCTTCTATTCCACCAGACCCCGCTCTAATTCCTTCTATTCCACCAGACCCCGCTCCTATTCCTTCTATTCCACCAGACCCCGCTCCTATTCCTTCTATTCCACCAGACCCCACTCCTATTCCTTCTATTCCACCAGACCCCACTCCTATTCCTTCTATTCCACCAGATCCCACTCCTATTCCTTCTATTCCACCAGACCCCACTCCTATTCCTTCTATTCCACCAGATCCCACTCCTATTCCTTCTATTCCACCAGAGCCCACTCCTATTCCTTCTATTCCACCAGACCCCACACCTATTCCTTCTATTCCACCAAACCCAACTCCTATTCCTTCCATGCCACCAGACCCCACTCCTACTCCACCAGACCCCACTCTTATTCCTTCTATTCCACCAGACCCCACATCTATTCCTTCTACTCCACCAGACCCCGCTCCTATTCCTTCTATTCCACCAGATCCCACTCCTATTCCTTCTATTCCACCAGACCCCAATCCAATTCCTTCTATTCCACCAGACCCCACTCTTATTCCTTCTATTCCACCAGACCCCACTCCTATTCCTTCTATTACACCAGACCCCACTCCTATTCCTTCTATTCCACCAGACCCCGCTCCTATTCCTTCTATTCCACCAGACCCCGCTCCTATTCCTTCTATTCCACCAGACCCCGCTCCTATTCCTTCTATTCCACCAGACCCCACTCCTATTCCTTCTATTCCACCAGACCCCGCTCCTATTTCTTCTATTCCACCAGACCCCACATCTATTCCTTCTATTCCACCAGACCCCGCTCCTATTCCTTCTATTCCACCAGATCCCACTCCTATTCCTTCTATTCCACCAGACCCCAATCCAATTCCTTCTATTCCACTAGACCCCGCTCCTATTTCTTCTTTTCCACTAGACCCGGCTCCTATTCCTTCTCTTCCACCAGACTCCACTACTATTCCAACAGACCCCGCTCCTTTTCCTTCAATTCCACTAGACCCCGCTCCTATTCCTTCTCTTCCACCAGACCCCGCTCCTATTCCTTCTCTTCCACCAGACCCAGCTCCTATTCCTTCTAGTCCACCAGACCCCGCTCCTATTCCTTCTATTCCACGACACCCCATTCCCATTCCTTCTATTCCACCAGACCCCACTCCTATTCCTTTTATTCCACTAGATCCCACTCCTATTCCTTCTTTTCCACCAGACTCTGCTCCTATTCCTTCTATTCCACCAGACCCCACTCCTATTTCACTAGATTGTGCTCCTATTCCTTCTATTCCACCAGACCCCGCTCCTATTCCTTCTATTCCACCAGATCCCGCTCCTATTCCTTCTATTTCACCAGACCTCACTCCTATTCCTTCTATTCCACCAGACCCCACTCCTATTCCTTCTATTCCACCAGACCCCACTCCTATTCCTTCTATTCCAACAGACCCCACTCCTACTCCTACTCCACCAGACCTCACTCCTATACCTTCTATTCCACCAGACCCCACTCTTATTCCTTCTATTCCACCAGACCCCACATCTATTCCTTCTATTCCACCAGACCCCGCTCCTATTCCTTCTATTCCACCAGATCCCACTCCTATTCCTTCTATTCCACCAGACCCCAATCCAATTCCTTCTATTCCACTAGACCCCGCTCCTATTCCTTCTATTCCACCAGACCCCGCTCCTATTCCTTCTATTACACCAGACCCCACTCCTATTCCTTCTATTCCACCAGACCCCGCTCCTATTCCTTCTATTCCACCAGACCCCGCTCCTATTCCTTCTATTCCACCAGACCCTACTCCTATTCCTTCTTTTCCACCAGACCCCGCTCCTATTTCTTCTATTCCACCAGACCCCACATCTATTCCTTCTATTCCACCAGACCCCGCTCCTATTCCTTCTATTCCACCAGATCCCACTCCTATTCCTTCTATTCCACCAGACCCCAATCCAATTCCTTCTATTCCACTAGACCCCGCTCCTATTTCTTCTTTTCCACTAGACCCGGCTCCTATTCCTTCTCTTCCACCAGACTCCACTCCTATTCCAACAGACCCCACGTCTATTCCTTCTATTCCACCAGATCCCGCTTCTATTCCACCACACCCCATTCCCATTCCTTCTATTCCACCAGACCCCACTCCTATTCCTTCTGTTCCACAAGAGCCCACTTCTGTTCCTTTTATTCCACTAGATCCCACTCCTATTCCTTCTTTTCCACCAGACTCTGCTCCTATTCCTTCTATTCCACCAGACCCCGCTCCTATTCCTTCTATTCCACCAGACCCCGCTCCTATTCCTTCTATTCCACCAGACCCCGCTCCTATTCCTTCTATTCCACCAGACCCCACTCCTATTCCTTCTATTCCACCAGACCCCGCTCCTATTTCTTCTATTCCACCAGACCCCACATCTATTCCTTCTATTCCACCAGACCCCGCTCCTATTCCTTCTATTCCACCAGATCCCACTCCTATTCCTTCTATTCCACCAGACCCCAATCCAATTCCTTCTATTCCACTAGACCCCGCTCCTATTTCTTCTTTTCCACTAGACCCGGCTCCTATTCCTTCTCTTCCACCAGACTCCACTCCTATTCCAACAGACCCCGCTCCTTTTCCTTCAATTCCACTAGACCCCGCTCCTATTCCTTCTCTTCCACCAGACCCCGCTCCTATTCCTTCTCTTCCACCAGACCCAGCTCCTATTCCTTCTAGTCCACCAGACCCCGCTCCTATTCCTTCTATTCCACGACACCCCATTCCCATTCCTTCTATTCCACCAGACCCCACTCCTATTCCTTTTATTCCACTAGATCCCACTCCTATTCCTTCTTTTCCACCAGACTCTGCTCCTATTCCTTCTATTCCACCAGACCCCACTCCTATTTCACTAGATTGTGCTCCTATTCCTTCTATTCCACCAGACCCCGCTCCTATTCCTTCTATTCCACCAGATCCCGCTCCTATTCCTTCTATTTCACCAGACCTCACTCCTATTCCTTCTATTCCACCAGACCCCACTCCTATTCCTTCTATTCCACCAGACCCCACTCCTATTCCTTCTATTCCAACAGACCCCACTCCTACTCCTACTCCACCAGACCTCACTCCTATACCTTCTATTCCACCAGACCCCACTCTTATTCCTTCTATTCCACCAGACCCCACATCTATTCCTTCTATTCCACCAGACCCCGCTCCTATTCCTTCTATTCCACCAGATCCCACTCCTATTCCTTCTATTCCACCAGACCCCAATCCAATTCCTTCTATTCCACTAGACCCCGCTCCTATTCCTTCTATTCCACCAGACCCCGCTCCTATTCCTTCTATTACACCAGACCCCACTCCTATTCCTTCTATTCCACCAGACCCCGCTCCTATTCCTTCTATTCCACCAGACCCCGCTCCTATTCCTTCTATTCCACCAGACCCCACTCCTATTCCTTCTTTTCCACCAGACCCCGCTCCTATTTCTTCTATTCCACCAGACCCCACATCTATTCCTTCTATTCCACCAGACCCCGCTCCTATTCCTTCTATTCCACCAGATCCCACTCCTATTCCTTCTATTCCACCAGACCCCAATCCAATTCCTTCTATTCCACTAGACCCCGCTCCTATTTCTTCTTTTCCACTAGACCCGGCTCCTATTCCTTCTCTTCCACCAGACTCCACTCCTATTCCAACAGACCCCACGTCTATTCCTTCTATTCCACCAGATCCCGCTTCTATTCCACCACACCCCATTCCCATTCCTTCTATTCCACCAGACCCCACTCCTATTCCTTCTGTTCCACAAGAGCCCACTTCTGTTCCTTTTATTCCACTAGATCCCACTCCTATTCCTTCTTTTCCACCAGACTCTGCTCCTATTCCTTCTATTCCACCAGACCTCGCTCCTATTCCTTCTGCTCCTCCAGACCCCGCTCCTATTCCTTCTATTCCACCAGACCCCACTCCTATTCCTTCTATTCCACCAGACGCCACTGCTATTCCTTCTATTCCACCAGATCCCGCTCCTATTCCTTCTATTTCACCAGACCTCACTCCTATTCCTTCTATTCCACCAGACCCCACTCCTATTCCTTCTATTCAACCAGACCCCACTCCTACTCCACCAGACCTCACTCCTATACCTTCTATTCCACCAGACCCCACTCTTATTCCTTCTATTCCACCAGACCCCACTCCTATTCCTTCTATTCCACCAGACCTCACTCCTATTCCTTCTATTCCACCAGATCCCACTCCTATTCCTTCTATTCCACCAGACCCCAATCCAATTCCTTCTATTCCACCAGACCCCACTCTTATTCCTTCTATTCCACCAGACCCCACTCCTATTCCTTCTATTCCACCAGACCCCGCTCCTATTCCTTCTATTCCACCAGACCCCGCTCCTATTCCTTCTATTTCACCAGACCTCACTCCTATTCCTTCTATTCCACCAGACCCCACTCCTATTCCTTCCATGCCACCAGACCCCACTCCTACTCCACCAGACCCCACTCTTATTCCTTCTATTCCACCAGACCCCACATCTATTCCTTCTACTCCACCAGACCCCGCTCCTATTCCTTCTATTCCACCAGATCCCACTCCTATTCCTTCTATTCCACCAGACCCCAATCCAATTCCTTCTATTCCACCAGACCCCACTCTTATTCCTTCTATTCCACCAGACCCCACTCCTATTCCTTCTATTACACCAGACCCCACTCCTATTCCTTCTATTCCACCAGACCCCGCTCCTATTCCTTCTATTCCACCAGACCCCGCTCCTATTCCTTCTATTCCACCAGACCCCGCTCCTATTCCTTCTATTCCACCAGACCCCACTCCTATTCCTTCTATTCCACCAGACCCCGCTCCTATTTCTTCTATTCCACCAGACCCCACATCTATTCCTTCTATTCCACCAGACCCCGCTCCTATTCCTTCTATTCCACCAGATCCCACTCCTATTCCTTCTATTCCACCAGACCCCAATCCAATTCCTTCTATTCCACTAGACCCCGCTCCTATTTCTTCTTTTCCACTAGACCCGGCTCCTATTCCTTCTCTTCCACCAGACTCCACTACTATTCCAACAGACCCCGCTCCTTTTCCTTCAATTCCACTAGACCCCGCTCCTATTCCTTCTCTTCCACCAGACCCCGCTCCTATTCCTTCTCTTCCACCAGACCCAGCTCCTATTCCTTCTAGTCCACCAGACCCCGCTCCTATTCCTTCTATTCCACGACACCCCATTCCCATTCCTTCTATTCCACCAGACCCCACTCCTATTCCTTTTATTCCACTAGATCCCACTCCTATTCCTTCTTTTCCACCAGACTCTGCTCCTATTCCTTCTATTCCACCAGACCCCACTCCTATTTCACTAGATTGTGCTCCTATTCCTTCTATTCCACCAGACCCCGCTCCTATTCCTTCTATTCCACCAGATCCCGCTCCTATTCCTTCTATTTCACCAGACCTCACTCCTATTCCTTCTATTCCACCAGACCCCACTCCTATTCCTTCTATTCCACCAGACCCCACTCCTATTCCTTCTATTCCAACAGACCCCACTCCTACTCCTACTCCACCAGACCTCACTCCTATACCTTCTATTCCACCAGACCCCACTCTTATTCCTTCTATTCCACCAGACCCCACATCTATTCCTTCTATTCCACCAGACCCCGCTCCTATTCCTTCTATTCCACCAGATCCCACTCCTATTCCTTCTATTCCACCAGACCCCAATCCAATTCCTTCTATTCCACTAGACCCCGCTCCTATTCCTTCTATTCCACCAGACCCCGCTCCTATTCCTTCTATTACACCAGACCCCACTCCTATTCCTTCTATTCCACCAGACCCCGCTCCTATTCCTTCTATTCCACCAGACCCCGCTCCTATTCCTTCTATTCCACCAGACCCCACTCCTATTCCTTCTTTTCCACCAGACCCCGCTCCTATTTCTTCTATTCCACCAGACCCCACATCTATTCCTTCTATTCCACCAGACCCCGCTCCTATTCCTTCTATTCCACCAGATCCCACTCCTATTCCTTCTATTCCACCAGACCCCAATCCAATTCCTTCTATTCCACTAGACCCCGCTCCTATTTCTTCTTTTCCACTAGACCCGGCTCCTATTCCTTCTCTTCCACCAGACTCCACTCCTATTCCAACAGACCCCACGTCTATTCCTTCTATTCCACCAGATCCCGCTTCTATTCCACCACACCCCATTCCCATTCCTTCTATTCCACCAGACCCCACTCCTATTCCTTCTGTTCCACAAGAGCCCACTTCTGTTCCTTTTATTCCACTAGATCCCACTCCTATTCCTTCTTTTCCACCAGACTCTGCTCCTATTCCTTCTATTCCACCAGACCCCGCTCCTATTCCTTCTATTCCACCAGACCCCGCTCCTATTCCTTCTATTCCACCAGACCCCACTCCTATTCCTTCTATTCCACCAGACGCCACTGCTATTCCTTCTATTCCACCAGACCCCGCTCCTATTCCTTCTATTTCACCAGACCTCACTCCTATTCCTTCTATTCCACCAGACCCCACTCCTATTCCTTCTATTCAACCAGACCCCACTCCTACTCCACCAGACCTCACTCCTATACCTTCTATTCCACCAGACCCCACTCTTATTCCTTCTATTCCACCAGACCCCACTCCTATTCCTTCTATTCCACCAGACCTCACTCCTATTCCTTCTATTCCACCACACCCCATTCCCATTCCTTCTATTCCACCAGACCCCACTCCTATTCCTTCTGTTCCACAAGAGCCCACTTCTGTTCCTTTTATTCCACTAGATCCCACTCCTATTCCTTCTTTTCCACCAGACTCTGCTCCTATTCCTTCTATTCCACCAGACCTCGCTCCTATTCCTTCTGCTCCTCCAGACCCCACTCCTATTCCTTCTATTCCACCAGACCCCACTCCTATTCCTTCTATTCCACCAGACGCCACTGCTATTCCTTCTATTCCACCAGATCCCGCTCCTATTCCTTCTATTCCACCAGACCCCACTCTTATTCCTTCTATTCCACCAGACCCCACTCTTATTCCTTCTATTCCACCAGACCCCACTCCTATTCCTTCTATTCCACCAGACCTCACTCCTATTCCTTCTATTCCACCAGACCTCACTCCTATTCCTTCTATTCCACCAGACCCCACTCTTATTCCTTCTATTCCACCAGACCCCACTCTTATTCCTTCTATTCCACCAGACCCCACTCCTATTCCTTCTATTCCACCAGACCCCACGTCTATTCTTTCTATTCCACAAGACCCCGCTCCTATTCCTTCTATTCCACCAGACCCCACTCCTATTCCTTCTATTCCACCAGACCTCACTCCTATTCCTTCTATTCCACCAGACCCCACTCTTATTCCTTCTATTCCACCAGACCCCACTCCTATTCCTTCTATTCCACCAGACCCCACTCTTATTCCTTCTATTCCACCAGACCCCGCTCCTATTCCTTCTACCACTGTCATGTATGCCAACCCAGAATCTAAAGATGTCATGTTCCATGTTATAGAGCTCATCTATAAAGAGTCTGTAGTTCCCTATAGTCACCAACCAGAGCCAGGCTATCATTTTCTAAGAGAATCGGATTGGTGGGTGTGAGGACGTGACAGCAGTTTTTAATACCAATTTTCATTAGTTTGTATATACAGTATAATGGAGGTCTGAATGTAATTGTTGGTTGAGGAGGAAACACAGACCTGTCATTAGACAAATGCAAGGGCTGCCATTCCTGATCTCTCCTTATGAAATACCAGTTACCTGGCTGTCAAGTTGGCTTGAGTATTTAACCAATATCAGAACATCTTACATGAATGCTTTTTCCTACCCAGCGATTTTAGAAAATAAATCCAGAGACAGCCGAGGCAATTAGTATTTTCAGACAGAAATTGCAGCTTCTTTATTTCCCTTAGTACAGGTTTCCCTTAAGACACATGATATGTAGCCCCCTTGTCCTAAGCAGGGTCTACAAGGTCAGGATAGTTTTTGGCTGGGCTGTAGTTAGCTCAGACTGATTGTATAGTTTTTCACCTGGTTTTCCCCTAAGCTTATGTTTTCTTGTGATTTCTCACTGTCGCCGGTAGCTGTCACTAGTATCACTGGTCATAGTATGAGATTTTGCAAACAAAAGTTATGAATATATATATTTCCTTTAGCCGATCTGGTAGGATGTTGTTAGCACTGATGCATGCTGGGGGAGGATATAAATATTTAGGACAGACCATGTGCTCACTCTCTTTCCCTGGACTGAGGCCCAGGGAGGTGCTGCTGAATGAAGCTCTGCTGTTGGGCTCAATAGCCAATAGCCTGGTTGAGGGCCTAACGTGTGCTGAAATAGTCCTGAAGCTGTCCTGCCTGGTCTGGAGGAAATTATTCCAAAGAAGAGACCCAGGGTAGGCCCTTTGCAGGAGAGAACCAGGAAAAAGGCAGGTTTCTCAGAAGGGCCTTGTGACTCCCTTGGAGGACACACTGAAATTTGGGAACGTGCTTACAGTCTTGTCGGTTTGGTTTAAAGGTTCTGACACTGAAGATGGACATTGCTCTAAATCTGGAAAGTCTGAAAATGATCTGCTACAGTATGTGGACCCCTAACCCTCCACTCAGACAAAAGTGACTGGACCCAATATCCTTTCTCGGTTCCCCCAGTTTAGCCACGGACCCAACCATTGGGTGAAATGCTAGTCCACCTCTGAAGGTGCCATCCTGCTTTTGGGGGTGTCACAGGGGTGCTACAGATAAATGACAGGCTATGTATTATGACCAGTGTTTGCTGATACCCAAACAGACAGTACTTGTGTAGGAACAGACCATTCTCTCACCTGACTCCTCTGTCCAGAAAACTTTGTCCACCAGATGGTATTCTTCCTGCTTTGTATAAAGTTTGATGAGTATCTTATACCAAGTGGATGGCTGTAGATTGGTGAATGTCCCACCTTTATCATATAAATATTGACATGATCGATGATAATTAAAATCTGAACTACGACAGCATTCCACAGTAAATCTCCAGGTCTGAGGACATTGAGGAGTGCAGGAGATCCGGTAGCTGATACTGGTTGAGGTGACCCTCCCATCCATCATTGTGACTCCTGACAAAGACAACATGGAGACATTAAACTCTCAGAGATAAAAATATAATACAGAGAAGATATCCGATCTCCATTATATCAGCAGGATTTCTCAATACCGGGATCTGAATTTTGCAGTCCGTTCATAAAACTGAATCTGTGGAAGTTAAAGGAGTTCTCCCCGATTAACACAGTAGAGAGCTCTGTGATTGGAGGAGAGCCCACTAAAGTCAAATCATGGGATTCTCATCATGGCATTTTTTTTACAATCCCATTCCTTTTTAGATTTCCCAAAGGCTCCGGCTATGCACATTTATAAACCACACTGCTGATCTTCATAAATGTACGGAACTCTTAAAAAAATCCATCATGGCTGTGATACAACCACTCCGGCTTCTAAATGGACCTCGGTGTCTTGTCATTAGTGATGGCCTGTTGGGTTCACGATCGAACATTCAAACTTAATGAAAGTTTGACCACGAACTTCAAACTTAATGCAAGTCGAACTTGTAAAAGTGCCCATTTTGAAGGCTTATATGCAAGGTATTGGCCAAAAAAGTGATATGGGGACTTGGGTACTGCCCTGAGGGACATGAATCAGTGAAATATTTTTTCAAAAAGTATTGTTTTAAATGGGCAGTCATTTTTCATTGTGTAAAGTAAAAAAAAAAAATTAAATTAAAATTCCTTTAAATATCATGCCTGGGGGGTCCAATTAAACTACCTGCAAAGTTGCACATTTGTACAATGTATAGAACCTGCTGCAGGACTGATTTGTTTTTTGTTTTGTAATAAAAATGTAATTTAAAAAAAAAATAACAGTGTTAGGGCCCCCCAATCTGTACACCAGACTGGTAGGAAGGTTAGGAGGGACCCCACAGTAGTTTTTTTTTTTTTTTTTAGTGTCTGGGGTCGCCCCTTAAAGCCATATCAGGCTCTTTAGGCCTGGTAGGACTTTTATGGGGAATCCCACCCCCAAAAACTGGGTGTAAAAAGCGTAGCAGACCCTTGATCCGAGCATAGGCCTGGCAGGCCAGGAAAGGGGGGGGGGGAAGTTAGCGCCTCCCCCTCCTCAACCGTGCCATGAAACATGCCCTCTACATGGGGGTTGCTTTTGATTAGGGGCAAGGGCTTCTTCCCCACAACCCTGGGCTGTGGTTGTAGGGGTCTGCCGGGTGTGACTTATTGGAATCTGGAAGCTACCTTTAACAAGGGGGCCCCCAGATCCCACCCCCACTTTATGAAAGAGTATAGTGTACATAGCACCCCTACCCATTCACCAAAAAAGTGTAAAATATGAATAAAAACACAACAGTTTCTGACTTCTGAAGTCCTTTATTAAAAAAAAAAAAAGCCCAAAAATTGTTCCATGGTTGTAATCCACAGCATGTAAATCACAGCGTCCAGCGTATTCACAACAACTCCAACTTACTAAAATAAAAAATAAAAACAACGCCCACTGACCCATCCGCACCCGCTGAGCACTTGCCGCTATCTGATATTTGCAGGTCAGATTTAAACAATTGGGTGGAGCTAACGGTGACATCACTGCTAGCTCCACTCAACAATCTGAATATTTATGTTGTCTCGGCCAATCCCTGGGGAAGGATGCCCAGTGGGTCGCTGGGGAGTGCATAAATAGGTGGAAGTCTGGGGCAGCCCAGTTCTTGTCTAGGAACCTGAAAGGCTGCTGCCCTTCCAGGCAGCCCAGCTGAAATTCTATCTGTGCTCATCAAGGTCCCAGCTATGCTAAGGATCCTATTTGCTGACAGATCACTGGAACTAATCTAGGAATCTTACTGAGGCTTTGGTCTGAAGAATTTATTGGGGAAATGTCTGACTGATATTGGAAGGAGGCATCCAAGTATCCGGGATGCTATCTCCTGTACATCAGTGGAAGAGTTTGCCTTGCCTGGGATATTTCTGATGGTGTCTCAGTGCTGTCCAATTTCTGGGCAAATACTAAAGCAACTGTTCTAAGGAGTTGTGCCAAAGTGAAGAGAATTCTCTTATTACTGTTCCATTTTACTGGAGTATTACACGGCTTCCAATGTCCTATTCAAGTTTATTTAGCAATAAATAAAAAAAGGTAACCCCTAGACCAGGGGTCTCTAATCTTTACAAACAAAGGGCCACTTTGCTGTCTTGATTATGGAGGGCAGACTTTGCTCGATGGAAGTAGAAAATGTTTTGGTAGCAGTGGATATAACCAATGCCCTACCATTGGTATCAGTGAGAGGAAAAGTTCCTCTTCATTGGTATCAGTGGGAGGAATAGTGCCCAAACATTGGCATCAGTGGGAAGGATAGTGCCCCATCATTGCTGTCAGTGGGAGGAATAGTGCCCCATCATTGGTGTCAATGGGAGGAATAGTGCCCCATCATTGGTGTCAGCGGAAGGAATAGTGTCCCATCATTGGTGTCAGTAGGAGGAATAGTGTCCCATCATTGGTGTCAGTGGGAGGAATAGTGCCCCATCATTGGTGTCAGGAGGAGGAATAGTGCCCCATCATTGGTGTCAGGAGGAGGAATAGTGCCCCCTCATTGGTGTCAGTGGGAGGAATAGTGCCCCTTCATTGGTATCAGTGGGAGGAATAGTGCCCCATCATTGGTATCAGTGGGAGGAATAGTGCCCCATTATTGGTATCAGTGGGAAGGATAGTGCCCCATCATTAGTGTCAGTGGGAGGAATAGGACCCCATCATTGGTAGGGATAGTGCCCCATCATTGGTATCAGTGGGAGCAATAGTGCACCATCATCCAGATCCATCCTTCCCATCAACAAACCAAGATGGCTTCCCTGTGCAGCCACTTCTGGTCAGGATTGGCCTTGGTGTAATGTCAGGGCTCCCGGGTGTGACCAGAGGTGTGTGACTGACGCAGGGAAACGCAGACTTCAGATATGTTATAAACAATGTAATTTATTGACACTAACAATACAAACATAAACGCAGTGCAATACTAAAACATAATACAATGCAAACAAACCAAACCACCCACAGATAACAGTACATACAGTGCAAGCGTCGTCAGGCAGGCCGGGTCAATATCGTGCGGGCAGCGTGGTACAGGGGGAGCAAGCGGAGAATAGTCAGGTCACGAGCAGGGTACAGCAACTAACAGGCAGGTAAGTACAGGGGGTAGGCAGAGAATGGTCGGGGTCACAAGCCAGGGATCAGAACAGGAGAAGTCAGCAGAGGTCAGAATCAAGCCGGGTCAGCAACAAGACAGGAACAGGGACAGGGACAGGATGCAGGAACAAGATACAGGGCCCAGGAAAAACACAACACCAAGGCAGAGTCTGCGGGTCTGTCCATCCCTTAAATACCCCAGCATAATCAGTTCCAGGTGTTAGCTGGCTGCAAAGTTGAGTCTCTGATTGCTGGGAGCACCCGCTGGCCAGCCCTGGTACTGCAGATCAAAAGGCAGGTGAGTCCCACCGTTGCTGACCAGTCCATTCCTGACAGTACCCCCCCCTCAAGGAGCGGCCTCAGGACGCTCCAAATAGTCCTAGCTGGGCAAAATGTTCCACCGCCCCGGTCTGGTAACTGGCGGGATATCAAAGACTGGCACACCGGGCAGGACTCCGGGCAGCGGCACACCGGGCAGGGGCACAACGGGCAGAGGCACATTGGGCAAAGGCACACCGGGCAGAGGCACATCGGGCTGGACTCCGGGCAGAGGCACATCGGGCTGGACTCCGGGCAGAGGCACATCGGGCAGGACTCCGGGCAGAGGCACATCGGGCAGGACTCCGGGCAGAGGCACATCGGGCAGGACTCCGGGCAGAGGCACATCGGGCAGGACTCCGGGCAGAGGCACATCGGATTACCAGGCGAAGCAGCAGGCAGCGGGCCACCAGGCGGAGCAGCAGGCACCGGGCGGGGCAACAGGCATCGGGCCCCCGGGCGGGGCGACCGGCATCGGGTCCCCAGGCGGGGCGACCGGCATCGGGCCCCCAGGCAGAGCGGCGGGCGCCGGGCCCCCAGGAGGGGCGACAGGCATCGGGCCCCCAGGCGGGGCGACAGGCATCGGGCCCCCAGGCGGGGCGACAGGCGTCGGGCCCCCAGGCGGAGCGACAGGTCTTGGGCCCTCAGGCGGAGCGGCGGGCGCCGGACCCCCAGATGGAGCGACAGGTCTTGGGCCCTCAGGCGGAGCGGCGGGCGCCGGACCCCCAGGTGGAGCGACAGGTCTCGGGCCCTCAGGCGGAGCGGCGGGCGCCGGACCCCCAGGTGGAGCGACAGGTCTCGGGCCCCCAGGCGGAGCGACAGGTCTCGGGCCCTCAGGCGGAGCGGCGGGCGCTGGACCCCCAGATGGAGCGACAGGTCTCGGGCCCTCAGGCGGAGCGGCGGGCGCCGGACCCCCAGGTGGAGCAACAGGTCTCGGGCCCTCAGGCGGAGCGGCGGGCGCCGGACCCCCAGATGGAGCGACAGGTCTCGGGCCCCCAAGCGAAGCGGCAGGCACCGAGTCACCAGGCACGACAGTGGGCTCCGAGTCAACTGGCATGACCGCTGGCACTGGGTCAGACATTGGATCGTCTGGCTGGACAGCGGGCATCGGGTCACCAGGCATCAGGTCATTTGGCTCGACAGCGGGCACCGCGTCATCTGGCAAGGCAGTGGGCTCCGAGTCAACTGGTATGACCGCGGGCACTGGGTCAGACATTGGATTGTCTGACTGGACAGCGGGCATCGGGTCACCAGGCATCAAGTCATTTGGCTCGACAGCGAGCACCGAGTCATCTGGCAAGGCAGTGGGCTCCGAGTCAACTGGCATGACCGCGGGCACTGGGGCAGACATTGAATCGTCTGGCTGGACAGCGGGCATCGGGTCACCAGGCATCAGGTTATTTGGCTCGACAGCGGGCACCGGGTCATTAGGTACCGGATTGTCTGGCTCGACAGCGGGCGTCGGGTCACCAGGTATGACAGCGGGCACTGGGTCACCAGGCATCAGGTCATTTGGCTTGCCAGCGGGCACCGCGTCATCTGGCAAGGCAGTGGGCACCGGGTCACCGGGCATCGGGTCACCAGGTATGACAGCGGGCACTGGGTCACTAGGCATCAGGTCATTTGGCTCGCCAGCGGGCACCGCGTCATCTGGCAAGGCAGTGGGCACCGAGTCACCAGGTACGACAGCGGGCTCTGAGTCAATTGGCACGACAGCGGGCACCGGGTCATCAGGTACCGGATTGTCTGGCTCGACCGCGGGTATCGGGTCACCAGGTATGACAGCGGGCACCAGGTCATCAGGTACCGGATTGTCTGGCTCGACAGCGGGCATCAGGTCACCAGGCCTAATAGGATCGTCAGGCTGGATCAGTTCATCATGCTGGGTAGAGGCATCAGGCTGAATGCAGGCATCCGGCTGAGTAGAGGCATCAGGCTGAGTAGAGGCATCAGGCTGAGTAGAGGCATCAGGCTGAGTAGAGGCATCAGGCTGAGTAGAGGCATCAGGCTGAGTAGAGGCATCAGGCTGAGTAGAGGCATCAGGCTGAGTAGAGGCATCAGGCTGAGTAGAGGCTTCAGGCTGAGTAGAGGCTTCAGGCTGAGTAGAGGCTTCAGGCTGAGTAGAGGCTTCAGGCTGAGTAGAGGCTTCAGGCTGAGTAGAGGCATCAGGCTGAGTAGAGGCATCAGGCTGAGTAGAGGCTTCAGGCTGAGTAGGGGCTTCAGGCTGAGTAGGGGCTTCAGGCTGAGTAGGGGCTTCAGGCTGAGTAGGGGCTTCAGGCTGAGTAGGGGCTTCAGGCTGAGTAGGGGCTTCAGGCTGAGTAGGGGCTTCAGGCTGAGTAGGGGCTTCAGGCTGAGTAGGGGCTTCAGGCTGAGTAGGGGCTTCAGGCTGAGTAGGGGCTTCAGGCTGAGTAGGGGCTTCAGGCTGAGTAGGGGCTTCAGGCTGAGTAGGGGCATCAGGCTGCGTACGGGCATCAGGCTGCGTACGGGCTTCAGGCTGAGTAGGGGCATCAGGCTGCGTACAGGCATCAGGCTGAGTAGAGGCATCAGGCTGCGTACAGGCATCAGGCTGCGTACAGGCATCAGGCTGAGTAGAGGCATCAGGCTGAGTAGAGGCATCAGGCTGAGTAGAGGCTTCAGGCTGAGTAGAGGCTTCAGGCTGAGTAGAGGCTTCAGGCTGAGTAGAGGCTTCAGGCTGAGTAGAGGCTTCAGGCTGAGTAGAGGCTTCAGGCTGAGTAGAGGCTTCAGGCTGAGTAGAGGCATCAGGCTGAGTAGAGGCATCAGGCTGCGTACAGGCATCAGGCTGCGTACAGGCATCAGGCTGCGTACAGGCATCAGGCTGAGTAGAGGCTTCAGGCTGAACCACGGAAGGCAGGTTCACCGGTTTGGATACTGGCAGGATGGTATTGGTTGGAAAGAATTTTCGCTTTTTTCTGGTTTTAACTACTGGAGCACTGCAAGTAAACGCAGGTCTGCAAACGAATGGAGCAGCTGGAGACAGAGAAGAGCTGGAGGATGGAACAGGGGAGGGAACAGTTGCTACAGAGGGCTTTTTTACAGGGTTAAAGGCAGGATAGGTGCAGCGAGTGGGAACAGGGTACTGACATGCGGTAGATAGCCAAGTATACTGGGCTGTAACTGGAGGAGCTGTTGGGAATACAGGAGTAGAGCTTTGAGGAAATAGGTTAGAAGCAGGACTGGGTCTTTGTAAGCTGACTGAGGCTGGGTGCAACAAGTCTGTCCATGTCTGCAGTATGGGTTGAACAAAGCTCAGCTTACACAAAGCCTGTCTGGTCAATGACTGCACTGCGTTTATACAATCTCTGAGTACCTGTGGTGAACATGTGGAATAACGCTCCAGAAAATAACCCACATCATCCTCTAATAACCATACCAGGGACTCTACCTGGTCGGCACTAAAATTCATCCCTGCATTCGGGGGTACCAGATGAAACCAACTCAGCACAAACCTCAATCAATGGCTGCACCTCAGAGAACTCTGTGCCCTGATCTACTAGAACATGAGCGAGCCGTATACATTCTAGCAGTTCATCCCGGGTATACTCCTTCAGAGTTTGATAAGCATACTCCCTGTCATCAAACACTAGCAGATATAAATATGCAACCTCATCCAGATCCATCCTTCCCATCAACAAACCAAGATGGCTTCCCTGTGCAGCCACTTCTGGTCAGGATTGGCCTTGGTGTAATGTCAGGGCTCCCGGGTGTGACCAGAGGTGTGTGACTGACGCAGGGAAACGCAGACTTCAGATATGTTATAAACAATGTAATTTATTGACACTAACAATACAAACATAAACGCAGTGCAATACTAAAACATAATACAGTGCAAACAAACCAAACCAACCACCCACAGATAACAGTACATACAGTGCAAGCGTCGACAGGCAGGCCGGGTCAATATCGTGCGGGCAGCGTGGTACAGGGGGAGTAAGCGGAGAATAGTCAGGTCACGAGCAGGGTATAGCAACTAACAGGCAGGTAAGTACAGGGGGTAGGCAGAGAATGGTCGGGGTCACAAGCCAGGGATCAGAACAGGAGACGTCAGCAGAGGTCAGAATCAAGCCGGGTCAGCAACAAGACAGGGACAGGGCCAGGGCCCAGGAAAAACACAACACCAAGGCAGAGTCTGCGGGTCTGTCCATCCCTTAAATACCCCAGCATAATCAGTTCCAGGTGTTAGCTGGCTGCAAAGTTGAGTCTCTGATTGCTGGGAGCACCCGCTGGCCAGCCCTGGTACTGCAGATCAAAAGGCAGGTGAGTCCCACCATTGCTGGCCAGTCCATTCCTGACACAGTGGAGGCAATAATGACCCCTTTTTGCTTTCAGGGGGAGTAATAGTGACTTGTATCAGTAGAAGGAATAGTGCTTCATAGTTTGTGTGTCAGTGGGATCAAGAGTGCCCCATCGTTGGTGTCAGTGGGAGAAATAGTGCCCCAAGGGACGGATGAAGGCAAGCAAAGGGCCACATCCGGCCCTTGAGCCAGAGTTTGGAGACCACTGCCTTGAACTGTTCATTGAGCCAGAAAGAGTGACTATTGCTGTGTGTGCCTGGCTGTCATTGCACTACATTGGGCAAAGAACCTAAGGAAAATCAGCAGGCCTTATGGGGGTGAGTGCTACATATAGATGGGAAAATGCTGTCAGATACATTTAATGAATTTGAGTGGCAGTTGACTTCCGCCTGATCTTTGCATTCCCATAGACTTGTATGGGGGGAGAAGCGGTTTCTGACATGAACAAAAGCTGATCAACACAGATCCTCAGGCCTCATTCACATTGACATTGTCGAACCTGCCTTTATATGTATTTAGAGGACATTTCTGAATGTATATATATATATGCATTTTCAGTGCTGTCATTCACACCATTCAAGGTCCTCTCCTGAGGAAGTTAGTTTTAATGAAACATGTTGATGGAGTCAATACCATCTGCTGAGTGCTTATTCCTTAGGATGTACACAATGCTGAGCTATTCACAAAATTGGTGGAAGACACAGAGGAGTCATTGGAAACTTGTCTAAACATATTTTTTACCAAGCACATTCCATATGGGTCTTGGAAGATGAGGAATTGTTTAAGAGGGGATTCTTTTTTAAGATATACAGTGCACAGTTTTATTTTCACTTACATTTGATTATTTCAGATTATGATTGGTAAAATTTCATTTTCGGATGTATAATCTCAATTATTGTTTGATAGTTTAAACCAGTGGTCTCCAAACTGCAGCCCAGTTCCTAAAGCTAGAATTCTAAAGTTAACAACATCATATAAATTGCCAAACATGGGCAAAACAAGCCCCAGAGCATGGCTTGTTGTGATCTTAGTATCAGTATCACACCAGAAATATTGCACAGACACACAGCACATCATGTAGAGTGGGCTTTGTTAGAGTAAGAAACCAGAAAAACTTAATTTGTTAGCAATTGGATAGTATGCACTTCTTATATATTTACAGAGGGAGATCTGCCAGACCTGATTTGGGATAAGCAAATCACAATGTCTTTTTTTTCTCATGCTGTATACCTAAGCAAATATAACAATTTGATACAGATGCCTTGAAGCCTTTTTGCTATTCCACTACTCCAAAGGGAGTGAGCAGGCAGAGTACATGTAAAAAAAGAACAGCTGAACAGTTCCATCAGCGTGCCCTGTCCTGCATCCTTCCCGGCTGCCATCAGTCACCCAGTGGGCTGGGAACTATATATACACCTCTCAAGCCCAATTTACTGGACCATGTGTCTGTGGTCATGTGAACTTTACTACTGACCATGTGATCTAGTGACATGGAAACCTTGCCCTCCATGTGCAGGTGAAGGAGAAAGTGATGGCAGCTGGGAACCTGCCTCTACAGTGCAGCACAGGCCACAAATTCCTGAAAGGGTGCAGAATCCCCTGGCTAGAAAGACTTGTAAAGCAACAACTGGCTAAAGTGGTATTTAGGCGCTGGGCATGAGGGATGTATTTTTTTTTTTTTTGCACTCCAGCAGCTGGGGCTGCATGTTTCAGCTGGGGAACAGATTGCAGCCCTGGTCCAATGCTGATTCTCTTCCTGACCAGAGGAGCCATATGGTAGATCTCTAAAACCCATTGATATACTGTCATCCATCTTGGTAGAGGCTGCTGAGAAAAAATCGTGTATAATGGGGACAGAGGGGGAAAGTGAAGAGCTGAAAGGAGGAAGTAGAGGAGTGTGGCTGTAAGGAAATCCATAAGTAGATAAGTGCTGCTTTATATATCCAGAATACAATCATAATCTCAATAAATCAATATGGTGACACCATCAGTAGTCCATAGAATTAGTGCAAATTGTGCAGACCCTTAACAGTGCCTGTGCTTATTCTTATTAAAGTGCCAATTTGTAAACTGTGCTCCCCGCCAGTGCACCAATTCTATGGACTATTGATGGATTCTATGGATATTGAATTATTGAGATTGGGATTGTATTGTGCATATATAAAGGCAGTGCTTATCTACCCGTGTTCATATAACCTTGAGATACTGCACCCAATCTAGTAGCAGCAGCCAATATTTTTTATTTACTGCATATGTATTTGGTATTATTTATTTTATTTTAATTAAATGTTTTTGAACACTTTATCACGGATATTTATAACATAATTTTCACTAATTTTGAGCACAGGATATAAGCTTTTGTAAGAAGAACCAACCTGTGCCCATACACAAAGAACACACAGAAATGCAAAATACATGAAGAAAAAAAACCCAAACATCCTCCCAAAAACACTACAGGCAAAACAACACCCTTTTTTAAGGAAATAAAATAAAACTGCTAATATATAAAAGAAAAACTCAAATAAAAAAAGGGGATAGAAACAATGCAACACACACACACACACTAAAAAGGACTGTTGGGTCCCAGGAAATCATAATGAATTCAGGTGAGCTTCCACTTCACTTTCCATAGACACACAAACTGTGATTCACTGTAAAGCATCAGTATCATATACAATACAAGACATAGTGATACTGTATATGGCACCGATACTGTATATATAGCACAGGATATATTACTGTATATAGCAAAGGCTATGGTACTGTATATAGCAATTTCTATGGAAAGACATGAACACTGTTCAATATGTTATATGAATAGTGAATTGTGGGTACTACACAGTGAGGAGTCATTGGGGAAAGACCTTTCTGTGTTGGTGGTGATTTCTCACTAGAGAAAAGCCAATGTGTCTGCCAGAAGTGGGATCTCATGGGGAAAGAGTTTTATGTGTGCTGGGGGTGAGATCTCACTGGGGAAAAGCCAATGTGTGTGCTGAATATTGGATCTCAATGAGCAAAGATCAATTTGTGTGCTGGAGCTGAGATCTCACTGGAGAAAGACCAATGTGTGGGCTGGAGGTGGGATCTCACTGGGGAAAGACGTATCTGTTTTCTGGAGGTGGGATCTCACTGGAGAAAAGCCAATGTGTATCCTGGAGGGAAGATCTCAATTGGGAAAGACCTATCTCTTTGTTGTGGGTGGTATCTCACTTGGAAAAAGACAATTTGTGTACTGGAGGAGGTGGGATCTCTTTTGGAAAAAGACAGTTTGAGAACTAGAGGTAGGATCTCACTTGGAAAAGCCAATTTGTGTATTGGAGGTGGGATATCCCTGGTGAAAAGCTGATGTGTTTGCTGGAGGTGGGTTCTCACCGGGGAAAGACTTATCAGTTTTCTGGGGGTGAATTCTCACAGGGAAAAAGCCAATGTATTTACTGGAGGTGGGATTTCACTTGGAAAAAGCCAATTTGTGTACTGGAGGTGGGGTCTCACTTGGAAAAAGCCAATTTGTGAACTAGAGGTATGATCTCACTTGGAAAAGTCAGTTTGTGTACTGGAGGTGGGATCTCCATGGTGAAAAGTTAATGTGTGTGCTGGAGGTGGGATCTCACTGGTGAAAAGCCCCATCTGTGTACTGGTTGTGAGATCTCACTGGAGAAAAACCAATGCATCTGCCAGAGGTGGGATCTCACTGGGGAAATACTTTCTGTGTGCTGGAGGCGGGATCTGACTGGTGAAAAGCCAATGTGTTTGTTGGAAGTGGGATCTCACTGGGAAATACCAGTGTGTGTACTGGAGGTGGGATATCACTGGGGAATGACTTAACTGTTTGGCTTTTCCCCGGTGAGATTCTACATCCAGCAATGTGTGTGCTGGAGGTGATTTCTCAATAGGGAAAGACCTATCTATTTTCTGGGGGTGGGATCTCACTTGGAAAAAGCCAATTTGTGTACTGGAGGTGGGATCTCACTTGGAAAAGCCCTATCTGTGTACTGGTTGTGAGATCTCATGGGAGAAAAAAATGCATCTGCCAGAGGTGGGATCTTACTGGAGAAAGACCTTTCTGTGTGCTGGAGGTGGGATCTCACTGGGTAAAAGCCAATATGTGTGCTGTAAGTGGGACTTCAATGGGAAAAGACCTATCTTTTTTCTGGGGCTGGGGTCTCACTGGGAAAAAGTCAATGTGTGCTGGAGCTAGGATCTCACTGGGGAAAGACTGTTCTGTGTGCTGGAAGTGGGATCTCAATGAGGAAAGACCTATCTATTTGATGGGGGTGGGATCTCACTGGGAAAAAGCCAATGTGTGTACTCGAGGTGGGATCTCACTGGGAAAAAAAAACAATGTGTGTACTGGAGGTGGGATCTCACTTGGAAAAAGCCAATGTGTGTACTGGAGGTGGGATCTCACTGGGAAAAAGCCAATGTGTGTACTGGAGGTGGGATCTCACTTGGAAAAAGCCAATGTGTGTACTGGAGGTGGGATCTCACTGGGAAAAAGCCAATGTGTGTACTGGAGGTGGGATCTCACTGGGAAAAAGCCAATGTGTGTACTGGAGGTGGGATCTCACTGGGAAAAAGCCAATGTGTGTACTGGAGGTGGGATCTCACTGGGAAAAAGCCAATGTGTGTACTGGAGGTGGGATCTCACTGGGAAAAAGCCAATGTGTGTACTGGAGGTGGGATCTCACTGGGAAAAAGCCAATGTGTGTACTGGAGGTGGGATCTCACTGGGAAAAAGCCAATGTGTGTACTGGAGGTGGGATCTCACTGGGAAAAAGCCAATGTGTGTACTGGAGGTGGGATCTCACTGGGAAAAAGCCAATGTGTGTACTGGAGGCGGGATCTCACTTGGAAAAAGCCAGTTTCTGTACTGGAGGTGGGATTTCACTGGTGAAAAGTCAATGTGTTTGAAGGAGGTGGGATCTTACTGGGACAGAATTATTTGTGTGCTGGGGGTGGGATATAACTGGGGAATGACTTATCTGTTTGCGGGAGATGGAATGTCACTGGGCAAAGAACTATCTGTGTTCGGGGAGGGGTGGATATCTCACTGGGAAAAGATCAATGTGTGCTGGAAGTGGGATTTCACTGGGGAAAGACCTATCTGCGTGCTGGGAGTGGGATCTCACTAGGGAAAGACCAGTGTATGTCCTGGGGGTGGGATCTCAATGGAGAAAGACTTTTTGTGCTGGAGGTGGGATCTCACTGGTGAAAGGCCAATGAGTTTGCTGGAGGTGGGATTTCACTGGGGAAAGACCAATATGTTTGCTAGGTGTGGGATTTCACTGGGGAAAAACCAATGTGTGTGCTGGGGGTGGAATCTCACTGGGGATAGAACAATAAGTAATCTGCATGGTGAATTGTGGGTACTAAGCAGTGAGGAATCATTGGGAAAAGCCCTATCTGTGTGCTGGGGGTGAGATCTCACTGGGGAAAAGCCAATGTGTGTGCTGGAAATGAGATCTCATTGTGCAAAGACTAATGTGTGTGGTGGAGCTGAGATCTCACTGGGGAAAGACCAATGTGTGTTCTGCAGGTGGGATCTGACTGGGGAGAAAGTACTTATCTGTTTGATGGGGGTGGGATACCACTTGGAAAAAGTCAATGCGTGTATTGGAGGTGGGATCCCACTTTGAAAAAGCCAATTTGTGTACTGGAGGTGGGATCTCACTTAGAGAAAGCCAATGTGTTTGCTGAAGATGGGATCTCACAGGGAAAAGCCCTATCTGCGTGCTGGTTGTGAGGTCTCACGTGAGAAAAACCAATGCATCTGCCAGAGGTGGGATTTCACTGGGGAAATACTGTTCTGTGTGCTGAAGGTGGGATATCAATGGGTAAAAGCCAATATGTGTGCTGGAAGTGGGACCTCAATGGAGAAAGAACTCTCTCTTTTCTGGGGATGGGGTCTCACTGGGAAAAACTTTTCTGTGTTCTGGAAGTGAGATCTCAATGAGGAAAAACCAATGTGTGTGCTGCAGCTAAGATCCCACTAGGAAAAAGCCAATGTGTGTGCCGAAGGTCGGATCTCAATGTGGAAAGACCTATCTCTCTGCTGGGGGTGGGATCTCACTGGGAAAAAAGCTAATGTGTGCTGGAGGTGGGATCTCAGTTGGAAAAAGTCAGTTTCTGTACTGGAGGTGAGATCTCAATGTGGAAAGACCTATCTCTTTGCTGGGGGTTGGATCTCACTGGGAAAAAGTCAGTTTCTGTGTGCTGGAGGTGAGATATAACTGGGGAAAGACTTATGTGTTTGATGGAGACGGAATCTCACTGGGGAAAGACCTACCTGTGTTTGGGGGTGGAATCTCACTGGGAAAAGATCCATGTTTACTGGAAGTGGGATTTCACTGCTGAAAAGCCATGTGTTTGCTAGAGGTGGGATTTCACTGTGTAAAGACTAATGCATGTGCTGGGGTGGGATTTCTCTGGAGAAAGATAAATGTGTGTGCTGGGGCTGGGATTTTACTGGGGAAAGATCAATGTGTGTGCTGGGGCTGGGCACTCGCTGGGGAAAGACTTGTTTGTGTGCTGGAGGTGGGATTTCACTGGGGAAGACCATTGTGTGTGCTGGAGGTGGGATCTCACTGGGGAAAGACCATTGTGTGTGCTGGAGGTGGGATCTCACTGGGGAAAGACCATTGTGTGTGCTGGAGGTGGGATCTCACTGGGGAAGACCAATGTGTCTGTAGTAGAGGTGGGATCTCACTTCTGCAGCATGCTCTGTTTAGCTAAATTCAAGACTGGGGCAGAATCCACCAGGGACACACAAAGTAATAGAACATACATTTTATATACGGTAAAAAAAAGTAAATGCTAAACATTTCTACCTTTCCTGAATTATTAGAATTGGTGTAAAAAGTCCCAGTACTAGTGATACCATTCTTCCCCATATACATACCTGGTGTCTCTTTTATACCTGTTGGGTCCTCCAAGAGACTCGCTGCTCCCCAAAAGTCTTGGATGCAGATGGAAGAGGTGATTGGCTCTTGCAGTTGACTGTCAAGACCTGGGTGGAGGAGCAGGGGCTTGGCTTGTCAGGTGTTGTGTGTTCAATGGAAACACACAGCCCCAGCTGGGAGACCGTATGCACAGGTGTCTCTTTAGCAGTAACTACTTAAGGGAGACACCTGCAAACACGAGCAGGGTGCAGTGGCTGTGGGACCAGCCACCTAAGGAAAAATACAAAAATTCAAGGAAGCAGACTATACAGTGGGGCAAAAAAGTATTTAGTCAGCCACCAATTGTGCAAGTTCTCCCACTTAAAAAGATGAGAGAGGCCTGTAATTGGCATCATAGGTGGACCTCAACTATGAGAGACAAAATGAGAAAACAAATCCAGACAATCACATTGGCTGATTTGGAAATAATTTATTTGCAAATTATGGTGGAAAATAACTATTTGGTCAATATGAAAAGTTAATGTCAATACTTTGTTATATATTCTTTGTTGGCAATGACAGAGGTCAGACGTTTCCTGGAAGTCTTCACAAGGTTGGCACACACTGTTGCTGGTATGTTGGCCCATCCTCCATGCAGATCTCCTCTAGAGCAGTGATGATTTGGGGCTGTCGCTGGGTAACACGGACTTTCAACTCCCTCCAAAGGTTTTCTATGGGGTTGAGATCTGGAGACTGGCTAGGCCACTCCAGGACCTTGAAATGCTTCTTATGAAGCCACTCCTTCGTTGCCCGGGCGGTATGTTTGGGATCATTGTCATGTTGGAAGACCCAGCCACGTTTCATCTTCAATGCCTTTGCTGATGGAAGGAGGTTTGCACTCAAAATCTCACGATACATGGCCCCATTCATTCTGTCCTGTACATGGATCAGTCGTCCTGGTCCCTTTGTGGAGAAACAGCCCCAAAGCATGATGTTGCCACCCCCATGCTTCACAGTAGGTATGGTGTTCTTTGGATGCAACTCAACATTCTCTCTCCTTTAAACACGACGAGTTGTGTTTCTACCAAACAGTTCTATTTTGGTTTCATCTGACCATATGACATTCTCCCAATCCTCTTCTGGATCATCCAAATGCTCTCTAGCAAACATCAGACGGGCCAGGACATGTACTGGCTTAAGAAGGGGGACACATCTGGCACTGCAGGATCTGAGTCCCTGGCGGCGTAGTGTGTTACTGATGGTAGCCTTTGTTACGTTGGTCCCAGCTCTCTGCAGGTCATTCACTAGGTCCCCCCGTGTGGTCCTGGGATTTTCGCTCACCGTTCTTCTGATCATTTTGACCCCACGGGGTGAGATCTTGCGTGGAGCCCCAGATGGAGGGAGATTATCAGTGGTCTTGTATGTCTTCCATTTTCTAATTATTGCTCCCACAGTTGATTTGTTCACACCAAGCTGTTTGCCTATTGCAGATTCAGTCTTCCCAGCCTGGTGCAGGTCTACAATTTTGTTTCTGGTGTCCTTCGACAGCTCTTTGGTCTTCACCATAGTGGAGTTTGGAGTGTGACTGTTTGAGGTAGTGGACAGGTGTCTTTTATACTGATAACAAGTTCAAACAGGTGCCATTGATACAGGTAATGAGTGCAGGACAGAGGAGCCTCTTAAAGAAGAAGGTCCAGGTCTGTGAGAGCCAGAAATCTTGCTTGTTTGCAATTTATGGTGGAAAATAAGTATTTGGTCACCTACAAATAAATTCTTTCCAAATCAGCCAATGTAATTGTCTGGATTTTTTTTCTCATTCTGTCTCTCATAGTTGAGGTCTACCTATGATGCCAATTACAGGCCTCTCTCATCTTTTTAAGTGGGAGAACTTGCACAATTGGTGGGGGACTAAATACTTTTTTGCCCCACTGTACATAATGGATTTTCTTGAATTACATTTACAAAAAAGGTAGGATTTAGTATGACTTTATGGAAGGATATGTACATTTGTTCTCAATATACAGTACAGAGTTCACTTTTCACACTGTGTATATGATGGACGTGTTATGTGTTCTTGTACTCACCTATACAGGCAACAGTGGGAGGAGTCCATTCCGGGGAGGCATGGGGGTTGTTACAACTCATTGAGCTAAATGTTGGATAATATCCAGATTTACACCGTATTGTTATCCTGTCTCCCTTCTTATACTCCATGTTCATAAAGAGACTGCCCACATTGTCTATGTTGGGCTTCTTACACTGAGCTGTGGAAGAAGGAGATAAAAGCAGATGATTATACATTACATGCAGTGTGAGGAGTAAAGTGATTGTGTGTGATGGGACAGATCCATTGATGGGACCTTTCAGTGGTCTATGGACCATGGTCTGACCTCCTCATTATGGGAGGTTCCTGGGATCTGTCTGCAGTATTCTATGGAGACAATTACTAGAACATTCATAAGGAAGCCATCAGTATGGAGCAGATTATGGAGGAATCCTGATACTGCGGGAACCCATCACCTGCCCCCTCCTAGGACATGTGGGTTATTGAAGTGAACATTTTATTTATATATCCATCAGGTATCTTAGAAAATCCTTGAAATACAATTTTATTTCCATTAGAGATTATTCAGACTGAGCATTTTACCTTAGTTTCTCAGTGTTCTTTGTCAGAGTTTAGCTGTATTTTCAGTGACGTCACTCTGGGGTATGGTATGAAGAGTATTGATGATCATAGAGGCCCGGGTTTGATTCAGGGGCTGTGTTGTGACCCATGCTGAAAACCTGATAAACCGAAACTTTTCTGCGAACCCTGTAAAGTCTATGGAGGGCAAATTCTGCTATGAAGTTAGGGACCTCAATGGAGAAAAACCAATGTGTGTACTGGAGGTGGTATCTCTCTGAGGAAAGACATATTTGTGAGTTCTGGAGGTGGGATCTCACTGGGGGAAGACCAGTGTGTGTGGTGGAGGTGGGTTCTCACTGGGGGAAGACCAATGTGTGTACTGGAGGTAGGATCTCATTTGGGAAAGACCATGTGTATGCTGGAGGTGGGATCTCACTGGAGAATGGCCAATGTGTGCACTGGAGGTGGGATCTCACTAATTGAGAATAACCAATGTGTGTGCTGTAGATGTGATCTCACTGGGGAAAGACCAACATGTACTCTGGTGTTGGGATCTCACTAGACAAGGACACGTGTGTGCTGGAGGTGGGATATCATTGGGGAAAGACCTATGTGTATGCTGCAGGTTGTATCTCACTGGGAAAAGACCTACAGTTGCAAGAAAAAGTATGTGAACCCCTTGGGATTACGTGGAGTTTTGCATGAATTGGGCATAAAATGTGCTCTGAACGTCATCTAAGTCACAACAATAGAAGAACACAGTCTGCTGAACATAATACTACACAAACATTAGATGTTGCCATGGTTTAATTGCACATGACATGTAAACATTCACAGTGCAGGGAGGAAAAAGTATGTGAAGCCCTAGCTTAATGACTTCTCCCAGAACTAATTGGAGCCAGGAGTGAGCCAACCTTGACTCCAATCAGTGTGATGATATTGGATGTGTTGCTGACAGCTGTCCTGCCCTTAAAAAACACACACCTGTTTTGGGTTTACTGGTTTCAAGAAGCACTGTCTGATGTGAACCATGCCTCGCAGAAAAGAGCTCTCAGAAGACCTACGATCAAGAATTGTTGACTTGCATCAAGCTGGAAAGGGTTACAAAAGTATCTCCAAAAGCCTTGATGTTCATGTGTCCACGGTAAGACAGACTGTCTACAAATGGAGAAAGTTTAGCACTGTTGCTACTCTCCCTAGGTGTGGTCGTCCTGTAAAAATGACTGCAAGAGCACAGCGCAGAATGCTGCATGAGGTAAAGAAGAATCCCAGAGTGTCAGCTAAAGACCTACAGAAATCTCTGGCACATGCTAACATTTTGTTGACACATCTACAATAAGGAAAACATTAAACAAGAATGGAGTACATGGGAGGACACCACGGAGGAAGCCATTGCCGTCCAAAAAGAATATTGCAGCACGTTTGAAGTTTGCAAAAGAGCACCTGGATGTTCCACAGCACTACTGGCAAAATATACTGTGGACAGATGACACCAAGATTGAGTTGTTTGGGAAGAACACACAACACTATGTGTGGAGAAAAAAAGGCACAGCACACCAACATCAAAACCTCATCCCCACTGTAAAACATGGCGGAGGGAGCATCATAGTTTGGGGCTGCTTTGCTGCCTCAGGGCCTGGACGGATTGTTGTCATTGATGGGAAAATGAATTCCAGAGTTTATCAAGACATTTTGCAGGAAAACGTACAACCATCTGTCCGCCAACTGAAGCTCCGCAGAGGATGGGTGATGCAACAGGACAATGACCCAAAGCATACAAGTAATTCAACAAAACAATGGCTGCAACAGCACAGAATACGCCTTCTGGAGTGGCCCAGTCAGAGTCCTGACCTCAACCCGATTGAAATGCTGTGGCATGACCTTAAGAGAGCGATTCACACCAGACATCCCAAGAATATTGCTACACTGAAACAGTTTTGTGAAGAGGAGTGGTCCAAAATGACTCCAGATCGTTGTGCAGGTCTGATCTGCAACTACAGGAAATGTTTGGTTGAGGTTATTGCTGCCAAAGGAGGGTCAACCAGTTATTAAGTCCAAAGGTTCACATACTTTTTCCTCCCTGCACTGTGAATGTTTACATGTTATGTGCAATTAAACCATGGCAACATCTAATGTTTGTGTAGTATTATGTTCAGCAGACTGTGTTCTTCTATTGTTGTGACTTAGATGACGTTCAGAGCACATTTTATGCCCAATTCATGCAAAACTCCACATAATCCCAAGGGGTTCACATACTTTTTCTTGCAACTGTAACTGTGTATGCTGGGATTGGCTCTTACTGGGAAAAGACCAATGTGTATACTAGAGGTAGGATTTCTCTGGGGAAAGACCAATGTGTGTTCTGGAAGTGGGATCTCACTGGAGAAAGGCCAGTGTTTGTGCTGTAGGTGGGATCTCACTGGAGGAAGACTAATGTATATTTTGGGGATGGGATCTCACTGAGAGAAGACAAATGCATATTTTAGAGTGGGATCTCACTGGAGAAAGGCTAATGGGTGTGTTGGAGGAGGAGTCAAACTATAGAAAGACCATTTTTATAGCAGTAGAGAGCCTCTCACCGACCAGCAGGATAAGTACACATTTTTCTTAAATTAAATAAAAAAGTTTGGCTTTATATGACTTTAAGGAAGTCAATTTGTTCTGAATATATTGTTCATAGTTCAGTTCTCATGCTGCATATATAATGGAAGTGTCCTGTGTTGTACTCACCTATACAGGTAATAGTGGGAGGAGTCCACTCCTGGGAGGTGCGGGGGTTTTCACATTTCATTATTTCAGATGTTGGATGATATCCAGATTTACATTTTACTTCTATCGATTCTCCCTTAACATAATGCTTCTTGTTTAAATAGAAACTGGACATATTTCCAATGGTTGGCTTTCTACAGTAACCTATAAAACAAGATAAAACCATATCATTGTACATTTTACACAGTGTAAGGAGTAAAGTGATTGTGTGTGATATGATGGATCCTTTGATGGGACCTTTCAGTGGTCTATAGACCATGGTCTGACCTCCTCATTATGGGGGGTTCCTGGGATCTGTCTGCAGTATTCTATGAAGACAATTACTAGAACATTCATCAGGAAGCCATCAGTATGGAGCAGATTATGGAGGAGTCCTGATATTGTGGGGTGCCATGACTTGCCCCCTGCTGTGACATGTAGGTTATTTAAGTGAACATTTTATTTATATATCCATCAGGTGTCATAGACTATCATTGAAATATAATTTTATTTTTTTTGAAGGTGATATAGACTGAGTGTTTCTCCTTATTTTACCAGTTTTCTTTGCCGCAATTTAACCTAACCAACCTATACTGCAGGTTAGTGCAGTATAGTGGCAGGTTAGTGCAGTATAGAGGACGGTTAAGGCAGTACAGTGGCAGGTTAGGGCAGTACAGTGGCAGGTTAGAGCAGTACAGTGGCAGGTTAGGGCAGTATAGTGGAAGGTTAGGGTATTACAGTGGAAGGTTAGGGCAGTATAGTGGAAGGTTAGGGCAGTATAGTGGAAGGTTAGGGCAGTACAGTGGCAAGTTAGTGCAGCATAGTGGCAGGTTAGCGCAGTATAGAGGACGGTTAAGGCAGTATAGAGGACGGTTAAGGCAGTACAGTGGCAGGTTAGGGCAGTACAGTGGAAGCTTAGGGCAGTACAGTGGAAGCTTAGGGCAGTACAGTGGAAGCTTAGGGCAGTACAGTGGCAGGTTAGGGCAGTACAGTGGCAGGTTAGGGCAGTACAGTGGAAGGTTAGGGTAGTATAGTGACAGGTTAGGGCAGTACAGTGGAAGGTTAGGGTAGTATAGTGACAGGTTAGGGCAGTACAGTGGAAGGTTAGGGCAGTACAGTGGCAGGTTAGGGCAGTACAGTGACAGGTTAGGGCAGTACAATGGAAGGTTAGGGCAGTACAGTGGAAGGTTAGGGTAGTATAGTGACAGGTTAGGGCAGTACAGTGGAAGGTTAGGGCAGTACAGTGGCAGGTTAGGGCAGTATAGTGGAAGGTTAGGGCAGTACAATGGAAGGTTAGGGCAGTACAGTGGAAGGTTAGGGTAGTATAGTGACAGGTTAGGGCAGTACAGTGGAAGGTTAGGGCAGTATAGTGGAAGGTTAGGGCAGTATAGTGGAAGGTTAGGGTAGTACAGTGGCAGGTTAGGGCAGTAGAATGGCAGGTTAGGGCAGTAGAATGGCAGGTTAGGGCAGTAGAGTGGCAGGTTAGGGCAGTAGAGTGGCAGGTTAGGGCAGTAGAGTGGCAGGTTAGGGCAGTAGAGTGGCAGGTTAGGGCAGTAGAGTGGCAGGTTAGGGCAGTAGAATGGCAGGTTAGGACAGTATAGTGGCAGGTTAGGGCAGTAGAGTGGAAGCTTAGGGCAGTACAGTGGCAGGTTAGGGCAGTACAGTGGCAGGTTAGGGCAGTATAGTGGCAGGTTAGGGCAGTATAGTGGAAGGTTAGGGTAGTACAGTGGCAGGTTAGGGCAGTAGAATGGCAGGTTAGGGCAGTAGAGTGGCAGGTTAGGGCAGTAGAGTGGCAGGTTAGGGCAGTAGAATGGCAGGTTAGGGCAGTAGAATGGCAGGTTAGGGCAGTAGAGTGGCAGGTTAGGGCAGTAGAATGGCAGGTTAGGGCAGTATAGTGGCAGGTTAGGGCAGTAGAGTGGAAGCTTAGGGCAGTACAGTGGCAGGTTAGGGCAGTAGAGTGGCAGGTTAGGGCAGTATAGTGGCAGGTTAGGGCAGTATAGTGGCAGGTTAGGGCAGTACAGTGGCAGGTTAGGGCAGTACAGTAGAAGGTTAGGGCAGTACAGTAGAAGGTTAGGGCAGTATAGTGGAAGGTTAGGGTAGTACAGTGGCAGGTTAGGGCAGTATAGTGGCAGGTTAGGGTATTACAGCGGCAGTTTAGGGTAGTATAGTGGCAGGTTAGGGTATTACAGCGGCAGTTTAGGGTAGTATAGTGGCAGGTTAGGGTAGTATAGTGGCAGGTTAGGGCAGTATAGTGGCAGGTTAGTATAGTTGTCACGGTCTGGGTCAGGTTCAGAGACCAGTTGCTATAGCAGTGTTAAGGCTTACCTGAAACCAGCAGGATAGGTACACAGGCAGGTCACCCTGGGAATGACACAGGCTCACCTGAGGTGCGGGGTCTAAGCACTAACCGGTTTTCACCAGAGCTCCTAATGGTGGAGATGGATTTGGCTGTGTGTTGGTACCAGGTCGCAGATCTCAGGATCACCCCATCAGGGAATGAACAAACCGGAAACCAGTAGCAGATCGAACAAGTTAAGGATCAAGCAGAAGCGGAGTCAGTCAACAAGCCAAGGGTCGGTCACAAACGGTAGTAGATGAGGATGAGGCAAAATCGTAGTCCAGGAACAAGCCAAAGGTCGGTAGCGAAGGTGTAGACGGCAGCAGGAGAGACAAGCGGGATATTGGCTGGAAGGCATAATAATCTGGCAACCAGGAAGTGCAGAGACATGGCTTTTATCAGGAAGTTCATGGGAGGAGCAAGAAGTTCAAGGTTCAAGAGAAAACAAGGAACAAGGCAGGATTGTCCAATAGATCAGGCAGAGTGTTGTCCAGCATCTCAGGTAGCTCAGTGAGAAGAGTTACTGCCTGACACAGTAGAAGTCCCAGGTTCAAGTCCAGGCCCTGACAGCAGTGTTGTGGCAGGTTAGTGCAGTGTAGTGGCGGGTTAGGGAAGCGTAGTGGCAGGTTATGGCAGTGTAGTGGCAGGTCAGAGTGGGTGATAAAGTGGCAGTATAGTGGAAGGTTAGGGTAGTACAGAGGCAGGTTAGCGCAGTATAGTGGCAGGTTAGTGGAACTTGCAGAAGACTGGAACCAGGTCATAGTTCCCAGCAGGGCTGCATCTAGCCTGTCTGATGTGGGGGTGCAGTAAAAAATGTCAGGGGGGAAGAGGATATTAGGTCAGCAAGGCAGTGTACAGAGGGTCACCAGGGCAGAGATAGAGCCATAAGATTATAGGGCAATGCACAGAGACCATTAGCTTGTAAGGCAGTGTACAGGGATCTGCAGGGCAGAGGATAGGGGTCAGTATAGTGGCAGGTTAGGTTAGGGTAGTAGAGTATTAGGCTAGAGCAGTATGTGTTGTCATGGTGTTACCTCATGATTTGCAATCAAAGACTTGCAGGCTGCTGTTTTCTCCTCCACTTTGCTCTTCTTCAGCTGCTAGATTAACCTCAGTAAAGGGGTCTGCGAGGGGGAGCAGAGGCAGCCACACCTCCAGCTCCGCCCACCAACTCTGGCTGCCTTGGGAGTCATTGTAGATCCTCATGGGACAACCTAAGCAGATTAGATGACTGGGGAGTGTTATAGGCCACCTCCCCACCTCGTTGTATATACAAAGCGGCACAGACAGGGGAAATTCACCTGTCTGAAGCAATGGTTCAGCGGCAAGGCACAATCTCCAGTGTGGAGGAGGGCGAATGTTGGCTTTGGGGGGGGGGCGTGACTGAAATCTGGGGGGCATAGCACACCCCTGCACCCCCCTAGATCCGGCCATGGTTCCCAGGCATGCCCAGATGCAGAGACCACTCATATGTGCAGAGTACAGATGGCAGGAAACGAGCCGAGGTATGGGCACACAACAGGCAAGTAAAACCAGTAGACCAGGGGTCTCCAAACTTTATAAAAAAGGGCCGGTTTACTGGCTTTCAGACTTAAGGGGGGCTGGACTGTAGCCTTTGGGAGTAGAAATTATCCTGCGCTTTTGGGAGTAAACAATGCATCTTTGGCATTAGAGGGAGGAATAGTGCCCTATTCTTGGTGTAAGTTAGCAAAATAGTGTCCTCATCATTGGTGTCAGTGGGAAGAATTGAGCCCCATTGTTAGTGTCAGTTGGAGGAATAGTGCCTCATGGTTTGTTTCAGTGAGAGGAATAGTGCCCAATTGTTGTTGTAAATGGGAGGAATAGTGCCCCATCATAGGTGTCAATGGGAGGGTTAGTGCCCCATCATTGGTGTCAGTGGGAGGAATAGTGCCCCATCATTGGTATCAGTGGGAGGAATAGTGCCCCATCATAGATGTCAATGGGAGGAATAGTGCCCCATCATAGGAGTCAGTGGAAGGATAAGTGCCCCATCATAAGTGTCAATGGGAGGAATAATGCCCCATCGTAGGTGTCAATGGGAGGAGTAGTGCTCCATCATTGGTGTCAATGGGAGGAATAGTGCCCCATCGTAGGTGTCACTGGGAGGAGTAGTGCTCCATCATTGGTGTCAATAGGAGGAGTAGTGCTCCATCATTGGTGTCAATGGGAGGAATAGTACCCCATCGTAGGTGTCAATGGGAGTAATAGTGCCCTATTCTTGGTGTAAGTTGGAGAAATAGTTTCCTCATCGTTGGGGTCAGTGGGAAGAATAGAGCCCCATTGTTGGTGTCAGTGGGAGGAATAGTGCCTCATAGTTTGTTTCAATTAGAGGAGTTGTGCTCCATCATTGGTGTCAATAGGAGGAATACTGCGCCATCGTAGGTGTCAATAGGAGGAATACTGCGCCATCGTAGCTGTCAATGGGAGGAATACTGCACCATCGTAGGTGTCAATGGGAGGAATAGTGTCTGTTGTTGATATCCGTAGCAGGAATTATGCCCCCTTGTTGGTGTCAGTGAGAGGAATAGGGTCTTGTATCAGTGGGAGAAAAAGTGCCCCAAGGATAAGAGCAAGCAAAGGGCCGCATCCGGTCCCCGGGCTGTAGTTTGGAGACCACTGCGGTAGATGAAACCGGGGTGTGTACACAGGAAGTCGGACATGGGATTCAGGTAATACCTAGGAAAGCAGGAGCACGGAGAAACTAGGAAGTTACTCAGGCAATGTGGGCTGCAATGAGCATGTCCTCTACACAGGGAAGCAGACTGGGAAGCGGGCCAGGAAGTGATGGAAGGGAAATGGATAGAAATCTACAGCAGAGCGGATGACGCCCATTGGAGAACACAGAAGCCAGCAGCACATGTGAATGGAATCACAGGTCTAGCAGAACCACTAACAGTAACCAGAATCCAGTGCTCAAATCTCTCTTGCGGCATGGAATCGTACAATTGCAGAGGTGCCGCCCTTGATAGATTGGGGAATCTTGATACTAGCAGAAAAAAACAAAATAGGGCGCACTCTCCTCGTGCATTAACGCAATAACCAAAAATGTATTAAAAAGATTCAAAAACATACTCACAAGCCATAAACGGTCATAAAAATAGAGACAAGAAGTCAAAGGTGCCAATCGTGGACAGCATTCGTCCTCGGGAAGGGAGTTTGACTCCCGAAACACGTTAGCACTTTACCCAAGGACGCATGCTGTCCATGATTGGCACCTTTGACTTCTTGTCTCTATTTTTATGACCTTTTATGGATTGTGAGTATGTTTTTGCATCTTTTTTAATACATTTTTGGTTATTGCGTTAATGCACGAGGAGAGTGGACCTGTTTTTGTTTTTTTTTCTGCTAGCAGAACTACTGCTGTAAGGATGATAGAATTTCACAGATGGGGGGGAGTGTCCAAGATGGTGACTGGAGCGGCTGCTTGATCGAGAGCTCTGGTGCCCTACAGTATAATCTGCCACCATATGGGCGGTAGCGGGTTCTAAAAGGCCACTGGAGGTCCTGCGGCCCCTGCCTGACACTTGAGGAGGGGTGGTGGGTGCTTTTGTCCCTCCCACGGAACTCCGACTGTTTGCGGCCTACCGTGGCCTGTGAAGCCGCGGTCTTTCCCGCTGTTGCGGCTGGAGCGAGACACCTCCACCCCGCCCCCTGCTATCGGGCCCGCTCCTGGGGCAGTCTGTGTGGGGCCCCCTCGCCTCTACATTGGCTCCGGGGATCATGCCAGGACTGTGCATTCTGCAATAGGGCCTGGAGGCCCACCGTGGTGGATGAGCGACCCCGACAGGCCTGGAGGCCTATCCCATCTGCCCCCTTTCTTTAGAGGGTGAACTGGCCCTCTGGCGGGCCTTCATTGCTGCCGTCCACCTGGCCTGGCTGTCGCAGATCCACACGCCCCACCAGATGCTGTGATTCTGGGGCCTACGCTCTCTATGCCTGGGACTTCATCACCCTAAGGAAGGTATTGTTACAGTTACGATTTCAGCCTATACCTACCCCTCCCCCTCCATTGTGACAATCTGTTCTACAATTTAAAGTCTATGGCGGGTTGCATGAGGTGCTCCGCAGCAATAGTTCTTATGTAAACACAACCCCGCTGGGGGACACGCACGCTTAGCCAGGGAAGATGACCATTTGATCTCCCTGCGCCGCACCACCGGAACATCTACCTCGGCAATAGGGCTTCTACACCCCTGCGTATAATCACAACCGGTTGTGGGTGCTTGTGAAATACCTGGGCTTCGCCTAAAAATGCATCGTACCCCACACACCAAACCCAAACACCAGGCCCAGCAGCAATCTCCTCTGTATAGCCACACTGCCAAGATAATGCCCAGCCCCCAGAGCCTGATGATGTCATGCAGCTTACTGGGGATCCGGAGTCGGATGGCGATAGTCAGCAGCAATTCCCCTCGGGACTGACCGGCCCCCTTGAACAAAACCCTGAAGCCTTGCTACACAAATTCCGCACCATAGTGCGGGAGGGGATCACAGTTGCCGCTCATAAATTATCTTCTGATCTGGTAAGAGGCCTAAAAGAATTGGGTCACCGTGCCCATCAATTAGAACAACGTATGGATCTGGCGACTACAGTCTTGGAGGGTCATGAACAGGAGGTGGATGATCTGCATGCTGAGCTGGACACTTTAAAAGATAAATTGGAAGATGCTGAGAATAGGGTCCGCAGAGACACCCTCTGGATCCGCGGGGTTCCTGAGGTAATCACTGATCTACAGGGTACAGCTACCGTTTTCTTCCAGGAACTGGCTCCTGAGATTCCCTTGGAGCGACTGGAATTTGACCGTATCCATAGAGCTTTAGCTCCTAAACCCTCAGAGGGCCCTCCCAGGGACATAATCATTAAATTCCACTTTTACCGCACCAAAGAGCGTCTACTACAGGCGGCTCGGAATCATCCAGCTCTGGAATTTCAGGGTAACTCCATTCAGCTGTTTGCGGATTTGTCTCCAGTTACAATTGCGAAACGTCGTACCCTGAGACCCTACCTTCAGATTCTACAATCAGCTGATATCAAATTCAGATGGGGCTTTCCTTTCAAGCTCTCTTTCTCCTTTCAAGGTCATCAGTTCCAAGCTTCTTCACCTGCGGATCTTCGCCGCCACTTTCAGAAACTGAAACTGGAATTGCCACGCTCCCAGACTGAGGAGGCTACAGTTTCCGCGGGGCTCCCAGTCTTCAAGTAAATCATCTCCTCCAAGCCAGAGTATCTCTCAGGCTCTTCGATCTTTACAGGCCCAGCGTTTCCAGGAAGTTTCTGCGAGATGACATTCTGTGTCCGGTTGGGTATTCACATTTGTTTTTTTTTTACTTTTTAAGATGCGGGTGACACTGCCCGCAGGTGTTCCTATGCAGCTATGCCATGTAGCACTTTTTTAGCTGCAGCCAATGCCTAAATAACCATGTTAGTTCTGTATAGATGCTTCTATATTATTATTATACAGTATTTATAATTTATAGTTCGCTCAGCACTGTACATTACAAAGGGGGACAGAACATGTGACAGAACAATACCAATACAATGCAAAACATGAGGGGATCGAGGGCCCTGCTCCTTGGAGCTTACAATCTAGGAGGGAGGGGATAGTGGCACAGGAGGAGATAGCTGTGGGGGATGGAGTGGTAGGAAGAGTGGAGGAGGTCGGCAAGTTAGCAGGGGGTGGGGTAGGCTTCCCTGAAGAGATGGGTTTTCAGGGTGCGCCTAAAGGAGAGGAGAGTAGGTGATAATCTGATGAGTTGGGGCAGGGAGTTCCAGAGGATGGGTGACACCCTGGAGAAGTCCTGGAGGCGGGCATGGGAGGAGGAGACCAGGGAACTAGAGAGAAGGAGGTCTTGTGAGGAGCGGAGTGTGCGTGCTGGGTGGTACTTGGATATTAGGTCAGTGATGTAGTTCGGGGCAGTATGGTGGACGGCTTTGAACGTCAGTGTTAGGATTTTGAATTTGATCCGTTGCGCAATCGGAAGCCAGTGGAGGGATTGGCAGAGGGGGGTGGCGGAGACAGAGCGGTTGGAAAGGTGAATGAGTCTGGCAGCCGTATTCAGGATCGACTGAAGCGGGGATAGCCAGCGGCGAGGCAGGCCAGTGAGGATATATATATGTTATTGTTGATAGGCAGAACTAGCGGTGGATCTCAGGCCGCGGGTGTGACTCTGTTCACTGGGCAGGCCCGTGAGCGGTCTCACTCCTCCAGTTATTTTGGAGTTTCCTCATTTTTGAGGTTCTAACCGACTGAGATTCCTGTTGCCTTACGAGTCACTTATAGACCACTTATTCGTGGGTATATTAGCCTAAGTTGTTTGCGTAGTATTTTCTAGTCTTCACTAAGTCGAGTTGTTCCGGTGGACTATTGTGTCCCCTTCTGAGCTGGCTACTGGTCTGGATTGGTGTCCTGCCAGCTACCCAGCCTCTTTGTGGGTATATCACCCACAGTTGATTATTATGATGTTTGTACTAATATTACTGTTTCACATGAATATTACTCATGTAGCAGATGGTTTCTTGTTTTCTTCCTTCTTTTCTTTGTCCCTTGTCTTGTTTGTTTTGTGTTTTTATAAAAAAATTTTCAGGGCTCTCGGGGATCATAGCGGATCTGATCTTTTTACCTTCCGATCGCCATGTCAATGAACTGGTTATCTTTGAATGTTCAGGGAACGAACTCTCCGCAAAAACGGGTAAAGATATTTAAGTTTCCCCGGGTTCGCCATGTAGATATTGCTTGTCTGCAGGAAACTTATTTCTCAACTACCTCCGCCCCAAAATATTTTGATGCACGCTACCCTCAGGTATTTCAGGCTACTAGACAAAGGAGAGTTCTTGTTGCTTTTCACAGCAAAACCCTATTTGTTTGTGTGAAGCGTATTGCTGACCCCAGTGGCAGGTATCTTTTATTACAGGGCACGATTCAGGGTATAGATGTCACAATAATGTCCTACTACGCTCCCAATGTCAAACCTGGACCTTTTCTATCACATATCTGCTCCCTCATGGCTATACATCAACGGGGTACCCTTTTGATGGCGGGAGATTCCAACTTAGTATTAAATCCCTCTCTAGAAAAATACCCTGCAGAGAATTCTAATTATTCCACGTCGGCAAAATCCTTCTCCCGTACGTTAGGTACCCATGACCTGGTAGATCTATGGCGTGAATTCCACCCCCGGGGGAAAGACTATACTTACTACTCTCACCCTCATCATTCTCATTCTAGAATTGACCACGCTTTTGTGTTGCGCAAACATCTCCCTTTGGTTCGCTCCGTCTCTATCCTCACAGTTTCATGGTCTGATCATGACCCCATTTTGGTGGTTTGTCGATCTCTCCTCTGTAAGCCAGCCTACTCCTCTTGGATTATGAATGACTCCCTACTTTTGCTTAAGGAGATTCAGGTGGAACTACAGCGCAAATCCCAAGCATATTTTCAGCTTTTCAGTCTCTTCTTCGGTTCCCTCGCATATATTGCCTATTCATCAGCAAAAACTCCTGTCTTTCATTTGAGGTTCTTCTCGACCCAGAATTAGTAAACAAATTTTATTTGCTCATAAGAGCGTGGGTGGGTTATCTGTCCCAAATCTTCAGTTTTACTATCTGGCGGCCAATATTGCCCCCTTAGCCCATCTCCATGCATCTCACCATTTTCCCTTTTGGGCTACTATAGACTTGATGGACTCCCACCCGATACCACTCTCTTCTTTGCAGTGGCTTCCTTCTACTTATCAACCTTCATCCCTTAGTCCGACGCTGATGCTAAACGCTTCGTCTTTGGGATTCTATTAAATATTCCGCTGGCCTCATCTCTGCCCACCTACCGTTGCTATGTTTGCTACTTAACCCATTATTCCCCCCAGGTCGTGATAATCCTGGACAGTTTGCTTGGTGGCAAGCAAATGGCTTCCATGATGTACATTCGATGCTATCTCCCACTCGAATACTCACCTTTGAAACTCTGCGCTCCTCTTATGATATCCCACTGCAGAAACATTTTGGCTACCTTCAACTCCGCCACTTTATAAATACCTTAATGCGGATGCACTCGGGACCCTACAGGTTGTCCCCCTTTGAAAGTCAATGTAGGCATAGACCCCATGCTCCGGGCTTAATCTCTCTGGTCTACTCTTCCATTATTTGTTATAGAACTCCTCCGGTCCGTTCTTATCAGCGTTGGCAGTCGGAACTCCGGGGCATTCTGGATCAACAGGATTGGCGGACCATGACCCAAGCGTTATCTAAATGCTCTAGGAATGTTATTCTAGAAAATGCCTATAAGGTTCGTTATAGATGGTATTACACGCCTGCTCGTCTGGCTCATTTTATCCCTACACATTTTCCGACTTGCTTTCGGGGCTGTCAACAGATAAGTACTATGGTCATATTTGGTGGACGTGCCCCAAGGTTTGCAGATTGTGGAGTTTATGCCCACCTCTGTACTATGTTTCACACAGACATGAAGTGCAACCCGTATGAAGTGCTTTTATTTAAACCATTAGTGGGCCTACTTCGTCCCGAACGGCAGCTGGCATCGCACCTATTCATGGCTACCAAGGTGACGATCGCGAGGGTTTGGAAGACTCCCCTCCTCAGCTTCGAGGCTGTCAAAAACCGGATGAACTTCATAATGGTTAACGAAAAACTGTCGGCTATACTGTTAGACACCCACACAAAATTCCTGCAGACATGGCATCCCTGGCTGAATATAGCCCAACCATCGAGATTCGACCAGTCCCTTCTGTTGATATAAAATTTACATTTTAGTTTTTTTTTTTCTTTTTTTTCTATTGCGATCCCCCTGGAGCCCTTTTTGTTTTTGTTTTCGTCTCCTTATTCTTCGTTCCTTTCTTTCCTTTTGTATAGTCTATTTTTATGCGATTTGTACTGATTGTGATTATTGTTTTGAGTGCCGCACCAGCAATACTATATCCTTATGCTGGACTCCATCGAGAGCCCTGCGTGTGGAATACCTATCTGCATTCAGAGAGGCTCCATCTCATATCTTCTCCACTTTCTGTATGCTGATATAGTGACAATTTGTCCTTAGAGTTTATATTGTCATTGGCCTCTAAATGTTTACCATTTTTGCAACTTATTGTTTTCTCCCTTTTTTTTCTCTTTTTCTGTACATGGCACTTAAATAAGCAGTTTATTTCTATGTCTCTCCATCAGTGCATATTCTGTAATATTTATCGAATACCTTGTATGTCTTTTTCCTGTTGGTCAATCCATCTGTTTTTTGACTGATTCTCTGCTCCTATCTATTCTATAATAAAATTCTTTGTAAAAGAATTTCACAAACAGGAAACCGCAGGAAAACCTTGACATCCTGATTACAATGATAGATGGAGATTTAAGCTAGGCTAGGGAAACAGACAACTGGGAAAAACATAATAAATGATAGTCTGTCCGGTTACATGACTCCTCATCCGAGAAACTCCGCACCCCAATTCCTCGTTGATGGGGACTGAGCTGAATACTGGTCCTCCAGGAGGTGCTTTGCTCCATCCTTATCTCTCCATTTAGGTTTGCTCCATACCTCCTTTAGTTACTGAGACGTTTCATTACTGGTTTTACTGGCCCGTTCAATTGCATTTGGGAGTCCTCGGGTCTAATACTGCCAATCCACCCCATTTTTTCTCTATCTCTTCTTCTTCTTCCTTCTTTCTTCTCTCTTCCTTCTTCTTCTCTCTTCCTTCTTCTCTCTTCTTTCTTCTTCTCTCTTCTTTCTTCTTCTCTCTTCTTTCTTCCTCATTCATCTTTCTTCTTCTCTCTATCTATTCTATCCCTTTCTCTTACGAGTATCTACTTTGACACTTCCGGTTGTATTGTCTACCCTCTCCTCGAGAGTAGGGGACAGTTGCTTTGTCTGATAGGCAGAAGTTACTTGTGAGAACTGTGATCTTGGTGCTGGATTGCTATAGCTGCCCTCCATACCTACACAAAACAATAGATTTGTTGCAGTTGTTGTAAAGAATTTCTCTTTATCTTTTATCCCCCACTTTTCCACTCCCTAATTTTTCTTTCTGTGGCCTGAAACCCCGATTTTATTTTTCCCCATTTAAATATATCTTCAACCTAAATTTGTTACTATTGTAATTTGGAAATTCTGATACATCTGAATCTCCCAATAATGAAAATTTTGCCTGAATTTTGATTGGGAATTTTGATTTTGATTGGGAACAAAACGGCTTACACACGTCTAGTAGGCCTGAATTTTGATTGGGAACAAAACGGCTTACACACGTCTAGTAGGGCTGGGGTCCTTCTCATGTGGCTTTGAGGACAACATTGAATATACACAAATCCTTTAGACTCCAGGCTTGGGGAACACCTTAAAGCTGCACACGGTGTTACAGAACAGTCCGATTTTCAGGGACAGTCTCAGCGACAGCATGCACAGAGGAACTGATTATTTCCTTGTACAATTATCTTGGGTTACATACAGCAGAAGCGCCCAAATCTGATTCATTTCATTTTATTCAATGTAGATAATATTTTTTGGGTGGTTTTAGCAGCAACGTGTATTTTTCCAACAAACAGTTATTGACACTTTGAAGAGAAGTCAGGGAAGTCTCCATGGGAAGATTGTAGATGATATCAGCATTAACTTTTGCCAGCTTGAGACTGACCCAGGTTGGAAGTGCTGTTAAACCTTCCAAGTCTTAGGAGAAGCCTTAAGAAGTCCTGGATGATTCTCACTCATCGAGGAGCCATAGACTTGTTCCCAAAGTTGCAACACCCAAGGCAAAATCCAGAGGGGATCTTCCTGGGAAACTTCAAGCCAGAGTCAAACTCAAGCTGAGAGGAAGCCTTTAGATTGCCTGGAACACAGTAAATGCCACTGTCTCATCTCCACCTTAAACTGTCTCCCTGCAACGCATTGACTTTCTGCTAACTTAGGGTAATTGCTACTGTCTCATCTCCATCTTAAACTGTCTCTCTTCAACGCATTGACTTTTGGCAAAACTCAGGATAATTAGTCTATATCTTTTTGTCTGTTTGTGGTGATTGATTCTTACCTCCTTTTGCCTTTCTGTGATCAGAGAATCAATAGATTTTTATGACTTTTGCCTGTGTCTGTGTGGCTGGTCTGGTTTTGACCAACCCCTAATTCATGTGATCCTTAGCAGTTCCTAATTGGGGCTAACAAGAGTTGCTCATTTGATCATCTCCCTATAAATTTAGACCAGCTTATGGGGGAGGTCACAGATGGGGGGGGGGGGGGGGCACAGTCACATTTTTCCTGCGTGAGTGCATTTTCTGCTGAGGTGTGAAGCAGCAGTTGAACACAGCAGTTTAACGAGAGCAGGATAACTCAAACAGCAAGAACATACAACAAAGAACTCTACTGCATGCTGGATGGACTGCAAGCAAACACCCTGGGAAACATCTCCTACAAGTTTGATTCCCACTCCATCTACCTTTTTAATATGCCCCTCTACTCCTCCTTTTCATATTACTATCCTGTGTTCTCAAAATCTCATCTCTTTACCCCTCTGCTCTACCCCAAAGCTTATACATCTCACCCTCACTGCTACAATCTCCCTACTACTGCTCTCATCACCTCCTGCTGATACTGTACTCACCTGCTGACCGAAACACCAGGACAGGAAGGCATGTGCACTCATATACATCCCACTCCCTTCTTACTTTCCTCACCCTCCTTATTCTCCTAACCTCTGGGGATATCTCCCCAAACCCTGGTCCTCCAGTATCTCACCCCCACACCAGGCACCCTCCTTCCTCCAGGAATAGCCGCAATCCACTCAACTTAATCCCAGTCCCCGTGCTCCTAAAAACCACACTCCCTTTTTCATGTGCACTCTGGAATACCCGCTCTGGAATACTCACCTCTCTCCATGACCTTTTTGTCTTCCACTTCCTTAACCTACCAGCAATTACAGAAACCTGGCTTCAAGCAGCAGATTCTGCTTCTCCAGCAGAACTTTCCTATGGAGGCCTTCTCTGGACCCACTCACCCAGAACCAGTGGTCAGAAAGAAGGTGGAGCTGGTTTGCTTCTGTCCCTACTGAGTACCTTTCAAGTCCTCCCTAACCCTTCCTCTCTATCCTTTTCTTCTTTCGAGACTCACTGCTTTTGGCTGTTCTCTCCCATTTCTCTGAGGGTTGCAGTGATCTACCATCCTCCTGGACTGGTGTCCCGCTTTCTTGATGACTTTTCTGCCTGGCTACCCTACTTTCTCTCCTCTGAAATACCCACTATCATTCTTGGAGATTTTAACATCCCCATTAATGTGAACAATCCAGCTACATCCCAATATGTGAACAACCCGGCTACATCCCAACTCTTCAACCCAACCTCGTCTTTTGCCTTAACACAATGGACACAGTCCTCCACTCACTCTGATGGGAATACATTAGACCTTCTTTTCTCCCATCTTTGCACTTCCTACAACCTCACAAACACCCCCTTTCCTCTTTCTACTCAAAATCTCAGCACCTTCACAGTGTCCTCGTCTTCAAACACCTATCCCTCCAAACAGCAAACAATTACCCACAGAAAAATTCAAAACTTGAACCCTTCTCTTTTCCACTGTGCAACTGACCGCCTCTATGACAGAATCTCTCCCCTGTCCTGCCCTGACCTGGCCACTGCTGTCTACAACGGTTTGCTTTCATCCACACTAAACTCACTTGCTCCTCTAACTACACAAAGTATCAGGCCCCGACCATTACACCCGTGGCAGACTGACGACACCAGAAATCTTAAGAGAAATAGTTGTGCGCTGGAGTGATTGTGGTGTAAAACCAAATCTCAGCAAGCTTTCACCCTATATAAATCTGCTTTCTTAACATACAAATCCTCCCTCCATTCTGCCAAACAAGCCTACTTTGTCACTCTCATCAATAGCTTGTCATCCAGTCCACGTCGTCTCTTCTTTACTTTTAACTCTCTTCTTTCTTCACCTCCACCCAGTACCTCACTCACTGCTTACGAGATTGCAAATCATTTCAAAAACAATATTGATGCAATTAATAGGGGTATCGCCACTGCACAGACATACATCTCACATAGCACGCCTTATACTAAACCTTCATTGACCCTTTCCTTTTTTGACCTTCCTACTACCGAAGAGGTCACTAAGGTTTTCTCAGAAGCCCTTCTCACTACCTGCCCCCTGGATCCTGTCCCCTCACAACTACTACAGTCACCCTGTTCTTCCATCCTATGCTCCCTCACTCACATCTTCAATCTCTCCCTCTCTAATGGTGCCTTCCCTTCCCCTCTAAAGCATGCACACATCACTCCCTTACTTAAAAAAACCCTCCCTGGACCCCACCAACCTGAACAACGTAAGACCCATCTCCCTGTTCCCGTTTACCTCTAAACTCTTAGAACGCTTAGTCTACAATCACCTGAGCTCCCACCTCACCGACAACAACCTCCTTGACCCTTTACAGTCTGGCTTTCGCTCACACCACTCCACTGAAACTGCCCTACTAAAACTCACGAATGATCTACTAACTGCCAAGACCAATGGTGTCAGGAATCTGGGTATGACCAGAAGTGTGTGGACTGACACAGGGAAACGCAGGCTTCAGGTATAGTATAACAATACAATTTATTAAGACTAACAATACATAAACGCAGTGCAGAATATAACACAGTGCAACAAACCAAACCTCCAACAAACAACCATACATACAACTAGAGATGAGCGAAGTATTCAAAAATTCGATTCGGCTGATTCGGCGAATTCCAGGAAGAAATTTGATTCGATGCGAATTTATTCGCTAAGATGACTTATAAAAAGGGTTTCAAGGCTTCAGAGAGCCTTTAAATTAGTGCAGAACACTGTACCTTTAATTTAAATGCCCTTGGAGATGAGGAAGGAGAAGGAGAAGGAGAAGGAGAAGGATGAGAATAAGGAGAAGGAGAAGGATGAGAAGAAGGAGAAGGAGAAGGATGAGAAGAAGGAGAAGGAGAAGGAGAAGGATGAGAAGAAGGAGAAGGAGAAGGATGAGAAGATGGAGAAGGAGAAGGATGAGAAGAAGGAGAAGGAGAAGGATGAGAAGAAGGAGGAGAAGAAGGAGAAGGAGAAGGATGAGAAGAAGGAGAAGGAGAAGGATGAGAAGAAGGAGAAGGATGAGAAGAAGGAGAAGGATGAGAAGAAGGAGAAGGATGAGAAGAAGGATGAGAAGAAGGAGAAGGATGAGAAGAAGGATGAGAAGAAGGAGAAGGATGAGAAGAAGGAGAAGGATGAGAAGAAGGAGAAGGATGAGAAGATGGAGAAGGAGAAGGATGAGAAGAAGGAGAAGGAGAAGGATGAGAAGAAGGAGAAGGAGAAGGATGAGAAGAAGGAGAAGGATGAGAAGAAGGAGAAGGAGAAGGATGAGAAGAAGGAGAAGGATGAGAAGAAGGAGAAGGATGAGAAGAAGGATGAGAAGAAGGATGAGAAGAAGGAGAAGGATGAGAAGAAGGAGAAGGATGAGAAGAAGGAGAAGGATGAGAAGAAGGATGAGAAGAAGGATGAGAAGAAGGAGAAGGATGAGAAGAAGGACAGTTCTGTGACAGTTTCTGTCTATTTCTGACAGTTCTGGGACATTCACTCCATACAGCGGTTGAAACATTGTATCTATTTTTTTCCATAAATGACATTCTGCAAATACACTTAGAGGAGCTCTGCAGATACACTTTTTGCCGGCTTGGAATTAATCTTATTTTCATCCTACTTCTTCTTCTTCTTCATCCTCATCCTCATCCTCAGAAGAAGAAGAGGATGAGGATGAGGATGAAGAAGAAGAAGAAGTAGGATGAAAATAAGAATAATTCCAAGCCGGCAAAAAGTGTATGTGCAGAGCTCCTCTAAGTGTATCTGCAGAGCTCCTCTATTTCTGACAGTTCTCTGACAGCTCCTTCACATGTACAGCGGTTGAAACATCTGTATCCTAAATGGAAACTAATAGATACAATGTTTCAACCGCTGTACATGTGAAGGAACTGTCAGAGAAATGTCAGAAATAGCGGAGCTCTCTGCAGGGACACTTTTGCCGGCTGATCGGGAAAATTTCGATTCGCGCACCCGAAGTAGGCAAAATTTCGGATTCGCCGCGAATCGAAATTTTTCTGAAATTCGTATCGAATTCCGGTTCGCCTGGTTCGATTCGCTTATCTCTACATACAACACTAAACATAGTCAGGCAGGCCGGGTCGGTAACAAACGGGCAAACAAGGTACCAGGAGCAGGCGGGAGAGTGGTCAGTACAGGCAGAGTTCGTGCAGAATCAGGACAGAAGTAAGCAGGATCAGGATACCGGGGCTAAGCGAAACAGTACAACAAGGCACTGACTGCAGGTCTGGCCATCCCATAAATACACCTCCTGCAATCAGCCTCAGGTGATGGCTGATTGCAGGAGTGAGCCTCTGGTTGCTGAGAGCACCCACTGGCCAGCCCTGGTACTGCAGCCCACAAGGCAGGTGAGTCCCACCACCATTGGCGAGTCCATTCCTGACAAATGGCCACTACTCCGTACTCTTACTATTTGACCTTTTTGTGGCTTTTGATATGGTTGACCACCCCAATTCCACTCTCTTGGCCTCCAAGACTCTGCTTTATCCTGGTTCTCCTCCTACTTATCGCAGATCTCCTTAAGCGTAACCTATAACTCTGTCTCCTCTATAAAAGTTCCTCTTTCTGTAGGGGTCCCTCAAGGTTCTGTCCTTGGACCCCTTCTCTTCTCCATCTACACCTCCTCCCTTGGTCACTTGATAAACTCCCATGGCTTTAAGTACCATCTCTATGCTGATGACACACAAATCTATCTTTCTACCCCTCACCTCACCCCTTCAGTCTCCTCTCGCATTACTAACCTACTAAGTGACATATCGGCATGGAGGTCACGCCACTTCCTCAAACTCAATCTTTACAAAACTGAGCTCTTAGTATTCCCTCCAGCCCATTCCCCCTCCCCTGACTTCTCCATCAAGATCAATACCACAAATATCAGTCCCTCCCCTCATTCCAGGGTACTAGGTGTAATCCTAGACTCCCATCTGTCATTTCAGCCCCAAATCCAATCACTGTCCAAATCTTGTAGACTTCATCTATGCAATATCTCCAAGATACACCCGTTCCTAACCTTAGAAACCACTAAGCAACTTATCCCCTCTTCAGTCTATCATAAATGCTGCAGCCAGACTCATCCACCTTACGAACCATTCCATATCTGCCATTCCTCTCTGCCAATCCCTCCACTGTCTTCGCATTGCCCAACAGATAAAATTCAAAACAATAATAACATATAAAGCCATTTATAACTCTGCTCCAAATTACATCACTAATCTTTTCTTCAAATATCACCCAAACCGTCCTCTCCACTCCTCGCACAACCTCCTGCTCTCTAGCTCCCTTGTCTCCTCTTCCCATGCTCATCTCCACGACTTCTCCAGAGCCTCACCCATCCTCTGGAACTCTCTACTCCAATCTATCAGACTATCGCCTACTCTGCACACTTTCAGGTGATCTCTTCAGAGAAGCCTATCCTGCCTTCAGGTAATAACCAAATCTTCTATTCCTCCCGTCAGTTCATCCCCCGCAGTTATTACCTTTTGAACCACCATCCTCTACCTCTTGGATTGTAAGCTCCAAGGAGCAGCACCCTCCTATCCCTCTTGTATTGTTGCTGTATTGTCTCCCTTTATATTGTAAAGCTCTGAGCAAACTGTTGGCGCTGTAAATCCTGTATAATAATAATAACTGTGATGTATAATCAGATCAAGCAGTTATTGACACTTTGAAGAGAAGTCAGGGAAGTCTCCATGGGAAGATTGTAGATGATATCAGCATTAAGTGTGATGTATAATCACATCGCCCCCCCATGGGGTTCGCTGATATCGGTTCTGATTACAATGATAGATGGAGATTGAGTTGGACAGCATCCAGTATTCCCATGTTCACTATACAAAGTGTATCTAATATACAGGACTATGTATGTAATAAGGCCGTACAGACAGGAATGAGGTGTAGAGGGCAATGCACCAATCAGGTTTTATGTTACATCAGTTTAGATGAGTCACACCAAAGAGAGGTGGCTGCTGATTGGTTGATCTGGGTTCCTGCAGTCTGTATATTGAGGTTTACTACTCACCTATACATTCTGGACGATTATCCCACCTAATGGAGGTTCCAATCTTCTCACATTGTACAGAGGGGTAGGAAACAAAATATCCAACTGGACAATTTACTGTCACTGTATCCCCAATATCATAGAATGTCTTCTCTGGAACCATCTTCAGTATTGTCTCCTTTGGCTTCCTACACAGAGCTGTAAATAAATTAGAAGAATGGGACAATGGGGAAACATTTATTTATTTTCTTTTAGCACAGATCTGTATCTGTAGGAGGATCAGTAAGAATGATTGACCTGACAATGTATGTATCTGTAGGGTGATCAGTAGGGATGAATGACCCGACAATGTATGTATCTGTAGGGTGATCAGTAGTAATGAATGACCTGACAATGTATGTATCTGTAGGAGGATCAGTAGGGATGAATGACCTGACAATGTACGTATCTGTAGGAGGATCAGTAGGGATGAATGACCTGACAATGTATGTATCTGTAGTAGGATCAGTAGGGATGAATGACCTGACAATGTATGTATCTGTAGGAGGATCAGTAGGGATGAATGACCTGACAATGTATGTATCTGTAGAGTGATCAGTAGGGATGAATGACCTGACAATGTGTGTATCTGTAGGTTGATCAGTGTGAATGAATGACCTGACAATGTATGTATCTGTAGGGTGATCAGTAAGGATGAATGACCTGACAATGTATATATCTGTATGAGGATCAGTAGGGAAGAATGACCTGACAATGTATGTATTTGTAGGAGGATCAGTAGGGATGAATGACCTGACAATGTATCACGTACCTGGTGACAAAGGCCAATGGAGAGAGGGTTTCCCTTGCAGCTAAGTTCCAGACTCCCCTGAAGGTGGGACAGCAGGAGTCAGGCCCAGAGTAGCACAGGACGACTGCGGGAGTGCTTGTTTGGTGGTGCACCCAGGAACACGGCTGATGCACTGAGATGGGATCTGCAGGCAGGGAGCGCCTGTGCATGGGATGCAGGTCTTCCAGAAAACAGAGGATCACAGGATAACCAGTTTGAGCCAAAGTCGGGTGCCAGGTGGGGATTGGAGCAGACGTAGTCAAAAGGGATAGCCGAGGTCATACACAGAGAGCAGGAGAGAAGATCCGTTAGACAAGCCGAGGTTAGGTCGGGGTTAAACAGAGCAGACAGGTCCAGGAGCAAGCTGAGTTGTCAACAGGAAATCACAAGTCAAGATAGCAAGGGAACAAAGGTACTGGGGAGCCAGAGATCAACCAGCACCTGAGAGTAGTGCAGAGCTTCCTTTTAAGGCCGTTTGGCCAAATCTGAGCCGATGTGAACTTCTGCGGCCATGCAAGGTACTGGCAGGCGTGCCAGGTCTCCTAACACCTCTGCCGAGGACAGAGCCCTGACAGTGCCACCCCCCCCCCCCCCCCTAAAGGGCAGCCTCTGGATGCCTACTTGGGTTGCCTTTTCTGGGTATTAGGAATAGAACTCTTGGAGAAGTTTGGGGGCATATACGTTGTCCTTTGGTTCCCAAGAGCTTTCTTCAGGAGGATACCCATTCCATTTAACCAAGAATTGGATTTGTCTCCCCCATTTCCTGCAGTTCAGGATTGATTCTACCTCGTATTCTGCCTCCTCTCCAACTGTTATTGGTGGTAGAGGTGCTTCCATTCTTCCTGGAAATGGGTCATGAACAGCTGGCTTGAGCAGGGAGACATGGAAGACTGAATGAATCCTGTATGACTCCGGAAGGGATAGTTCATATGCTACTGGGTTGATTTCTTGTTTGATTTGGAAGGAGCCAATGTATCTTGGACAAGGAAGTTGTAAGTTGGCTGTTGACAACCAAACCTTGTCTCCGACCTTTAGAGCAGGATTTCTCCTTAATTTCTTGTCATAGTACTTTTTATAGTCTGTTTGCGATCGTTGCATGGACTCTTGGAGAGCTCGATAGTTGTCCTGTATCCTGATAAGTCTGTCCTGTACTGCGGGTACTGAGGCTACGAGTATAGTATCAAGAAGGCAGGAAGGGTGGAATCCATAATTAGCCCAGAATAGCAACAGATTTGTAGCAGAATGGATAGAATTGTTGTAAGCAAATGCTGCCAACGAGAGTAGGTATGTCCAGTCATCCTGGGAAATGGTGAACATTGTAGATAGTGTTCTAAAGTTTGGTTCATCCGCTCTGTTTGGCCATTACTTTGAGGGTGGTAAGCAGATGATAGGCAGAGTTCCACTTTCAGGGTTTTGCACAGGGCTCTCCAGAACCTGGAAGTAAATTGCACCCCTCGGTCAGAAACAATATTGCTGGGTAGTCCGTGTAGCCTCACAATCTCCTTGATAAAGGCATGTGCTGTCTCAGACGCAGACGGGGTACCTATCATTGGCAGGAAGTGGGCCATTTTGGATAGCCGATCTATCACCACTAGGATGGTAGTAAACCCCTCAGAGGGTGGCACGTCCACAATGAAGTCCATTGCAATCATTTCCCAGGGGCGATTAGGAATGGGCAGGAGTCTCAGTAGCCCCCATGCCTGGGTTTTGTCTCCCTTGCTGCGTAGGCATAGTGTGCAGACCTTTAGATTAGTCCCATAGTTTACGGGCCCCGAAGTGTCCAGCAAGTTGATGGTCGTGGAATGTCCTGAATACCTGGGATCTTACCTCCTACCCTAAAGATCTTATCCTGGTGCCACAGAAAGCCATTCTGCCTCCTTAACGAGTCTGGTTCAGGTTCGGTGTAGCGTGCGGAGGCCTGTTCAATCAATGATCTTAGACTGGGTTAGATTAGCAAAAAATTTTGGGCAGACAAGATGGTGTTGGAGGGCTACGGTTCAACTGAATCCGGGAACATACGTGATAAAGCATCTGCCTTCCTATTCTTGGTTCCTGGGTGGTAGGTGATGTGAAAATTAAACCTGGAGAAATATAGGGCCCATCTAGCTTGCCGGGGTCTTAGGCATTTGGCGGATCTTAAATATTCTAGATTCTTTTGATCTGTGAAGATTATAATCGGGTGACTAGCTCCTTCCAAAAGGTACCTCCATTCTTTGAAGGCCATTTTGCCAGAAGTTCCTTGTCACCCGTCGTAGTGCTTTTCTGCTTCGCTTAGTTTCCTGGAACAAAAGGCTACCGGATGGAGCAAGGCTTTAGTACCTTAGCGTTGCGAGAGCACGGCTCCTGTAGCCACCTCCGATGCGTCCACCTCCAGGATGAAGAGAAGTGTTGGTTCCGGGTGCTGTAACACAGAAGCCAATGTAAATTGCTTCTTTAGTTGCTTGAAGGCTATTTGTGCTTCTGGGCTCCAGAAAAAATGTGCATGCTGGCGGGTGAGTTGAGTAATTGAGGCAATATTGGTTGAAAAGCCTTGGATAAACTTCCGATAGAAGTTGGCAAAGCCCACAAATCTTTAGACCCTTTTCTTGTCAGTAGGTGCAAGCCACTTCAAGATGGCGGAGATTTTCTGAGGATCCATGGAGATTCCTTCAGTGGAGATGACGAGCCCCAGGAACTGGATAGACTGTTTCTCAAACTCACACTTCTCCACCTTAGCGGACAGGCCATGCGTCATCAGTGTAGTCAGTACCGTCTTAACATGGTCTCGGTGGATTTCCAGAGAGTTCGAGAAAATTAAGATGTCGTCCAGGTAGACGATCAAGAAGAGATTGAGGTATTCCCTGAAGATGTTGTTTATGAAGTGTTGGAATGTCACAGGGGTGTTGCATAATCCAAACAGCATCACCAGGTACTCGAAGTACCCAAAGCGTGTTCTGAAGGCAGTTTTCCACTCATCGTCTTCCCTAATGTGAACTAAATTGTAGGCCCCTCATAAATCTAGTTTAGTGAACAATTGGGCTGTCCGGAACCTCTGAAATAACTCGGGAATGACAGGCAGTGGGTACCGATTCTTAATGGTGATCTTGTTGAGCTCTCTATAGTCGTTGCAGGGTCGGAAAGATTGATCCTTCTTCTCAACAAAGAAAATACCTGCCCCGGAAGGGGAGGAAGAAGGGCGGAAGAATCCTTTGGCAAGGTTCTCGTCAATATATTGCCGGAGGTCTTCCAGCTCCAGTTCGGACAATGGGAAAATTTGTCCAAACAGTATTTCTGCCCCTGGAAGCAGTTCAATAGGGCAGTCATAGGATCGATGAGAAGGCAAAGTGTCGGCCTTTTTCTTATCGAACACGTCCAGCAAACTGTGGTAGGCCGAGGGAATGGATTGCCTGGCATCTGAAGTAGGCCAAACTGAGAGGCACACAGGGACATTGGAGGGTGTGGAGCTGCTGCAGTGTTGAAGGCAGTAACTCGATGGGAAGGTCATTTCTTTCCTGGAACAGTCAATTTGTGGGTTGTGGGCTTGCAACCAAGGTATTCCTAGGATGGCTGGGAACATAGGGGATCTAAGGACATCAAAGCGGATGAATTCCTGGTTGCCGGAATCTGTTATTGCTAGGATGGGAATGGTTTCCTGGGTAACGGGTCCTTAACTAGGGGTAGTGCTGTCTGCCAGTAATAAATCCAGCCTTTGTTTCTTAGGAAGCAGCGCAATTTCTAGGTTCTTGGCAAGGTTGATGTTCGAGAAGCAGCTACAGGCCCCTGAATCAATGATTGCCAGCAACTTGACTTCCCTTCCAGCCACCTGTAATGACATGGGTAGAATGACATGGGTGGTTAGGGTTCCGGATAACTGGAGATACGAAGGATGAGGTTGACTGGACTTACTTGGTTGCACAGGGCAGTTGCGAAAGAAATGGCCCATGGCCCCGCAGTAAAGACATAGCTTGCCTTGCCGTCTGCGTGCTCTTTCCTCTGGAGTTAAAGCGGGTCGGAGAAGGCACATTTGCATGGGTTCTACTTCCGAGGTGCCAATGGGCGGAAGAATAGAGACAGGAGTCATTGGTCTTGGAACTTTTGGCAGAACCCACGTAGGGCGAAAGGACTGGGTACGTTCGGAACGTCTTTCCCGTAGCCGTCGATCTAATTGGGTAGTGAGCTGGATCAGGTCCTCTAGGGAGTTTCCACATAGCTAGTTCATCCTTAATGGATTTGGACAGGCCCAGACGGAACTGGTATTTTAGTGCTGCATCGTTCCACCTGGTGTCGGCTGACCATTTGTGGAATTCCACAATGTAGTCCTCCACAGGCCGTCGGCCTTGTTGTAAAGCATGGAGGGCGGACTCAGCAGTGGAGGTCCTCTGGGGATCATCATAGAGAGCTGCCATGGCTTCAAAAAATGTGATCACAGAGTTGAGTGCCGGGTTCTTTTGTTCTAGTAAGCTGTGTGCCTATGATTGTGGTTCGTCAAACAGAAGAGAGATGATGAATCCCACTTTAGCCACCTCTAGTGAGAAGGTCCTTGGTTGCAATGCAAAATACAGCTTGCATGTGTTTTTAAAGACTCAGAATTTGATTTGGTCCCCAAGGTAGCGTTCAGGGATGGGGACCCTGGGCTCTGAAGGTGATAATACCACAGCAGGTATAGCGGTAGGAGGCAGATTGGCTGGTGTGACTATAGGGCTCGGACTTACCAACGGACTCTGGTCTGCAGAAGTTGTGAAAGTAGTAAGCGAATGAAGGCGTGTTTCCAACTGGAAGTATCCTTCCTGCAGATCTTTAACTGCTTGCATGAGAGCTGTCATCTGTTGGCATAGGGCCTCTATTACGGAAGCGCCTCTCTCGGCCTCAAACATATTGGCTGGTTGATACTATCACTTACCTGGTGACAGACCAGTGGAGAGAAGGCTTCCCTTGCGGCTAAGTTCCAGACTCCCCTGAAGGTGGGACAGCAGGAGTCAGACCCAGAGTAGCACAGGACGCCTGCGGGAGTGCTTGTTTGGTGGTCCACCCAGGAACACGGCTGAAGCGCTGAGATGGGGTGTGCAGGCAGGGGCACCTGTGCGAGGTATGCAGGTCTTCCAGAACACAGAGGATCACAGGATAAGCAGTTCGAGCCAAGGTTGGATGCCAGGTACGGATTGGAGCAGATGTTGTCAAAAGGGATAGCCGAGGTCATACACAGAGAGCAGGAGAGAAGATCCGTTAGACAAGCCGGGTCAAGTCGGGGTTAAACAGAGCAGACAGGTCCAAGAACAAACCGAGTCAGTTTTAGGAAATCACAGATCACAGGACACAGGAACAAGGTACTGGGGGGTCAGAGATCAACCAGCACCTGAGAGTAGTGCAGGGCTTCCTTATAAAGGCTGTTTGGTGCCAAATTTGAGCCGATGTGAACTTCTGGGGCAATGCAAGGCACTGGCAGGAGTGCCAGGTCTGCTAACACCTCTGCTGAGGACAGAGCCCTGACACAATGTATGTGTCTGTAGGGTGATCAGTATAATGCACGCGCGGCCTACCCGCGCCATTATTTGTGGCCTCGGCTGTCAGTCACCAGGCCCCACCAAGTAATTATCGAGCATCTCTGATGCGGAGGAAGACTGCTTTGTTTACAGCCCTCCTCCCTGTTGGCTAAGCACAGCCATCCAAAGCAGTGTGCTTACAGTGAAGCACCAACACAACGCCCCCTAGTAACACACTCCCAGCACACAGTTAACCCTTTGATCGTCCCTCATGTTAACCCCTTCCTGCCCAGTGCCATTAGTACAGTGTCAGTGCTTTTTTTTTAGCACTGATCACTGTATTGGTGTCACTGGGGATGTCAGCAACACCAAGACAGTCCCCCCCCAGTGCCAGAATGCCCGCCGCAGTCCCGCTATAAGTCCTAGATCGCCGCCATTACTAGTAAAAAAAATAAAAAATTCCAGTACCTATACTGCCATTTGTAAACGCTATAACATTCACGTAAAACAATTAATTTACACGTATGGGGATTTTTTTCTTTAACAAAGACATGGAGCAGAATACATTTTTTAATGGACATGTTTAATAGTAAATAGTCAAAAATAGATTTTTTTATAGAGCAAAAAATAAAAAATGCACAGGTGATCAAATACCACCGACAGAAAGCTCAATTTGTGGGAAAAAAAGGATGCAAATTTATTTGGGAGCAGCGTTGCATGACTGCACAATTGTCAGTAACGCAAAAAATGGCCTGTTCAGAAAGGGGGGGAATCCTCTGGTAGCCGAGGGGTTAAACTACAGGTTTGGGGGACGCCTTAAAGCTGCACACGGTGTTACAGAACAGTCCGATTTTCAGGGACAGTCTCAGCGACAGCATGCACAGAGGAACTGATTATTTCCTTGTACAATTATCTTGGCTTACATACAGCAGAAGCGCCCCAATCTGATTCATTTCATTTTATTCATTGTATTCAATTCAATGTAGATAACGTGTATTTTTCCATCACGCAGTTATTGACACTTTGAAGAGAAGTCAGGGAAGTCTCCATGGGAAGATTGTAGATGATATCAGCATTAAGTGTGATGTATAATCACATCGCCCCCCCCATGGGGTTCGCTGATATCGGTTCTGATTACAATGATAGATGGAGATTGAGTTGGACAGCATCCAGTATTCCCATGTTCACTATACAAAGTGTATCTAATATACAGGGCTATGTATGTAATAAGGCCGTACAGACAGGAATGAGGTGTAGAGGGCAATGCACCAATCAGGTTTTATGTTACATCAGTTTAGATGAGTCACACCAAAGAGAGGTGGCTGCTGATTGGTTGGTCTGGGTTCCTGTAGTCTGTATATTGAGGTTTACTACTCACCTATACATTCTGGATGATAATCCCACCCAATGTAGGTTCTACTCCTCACACATTGTACAGAGGGGTAGGAAGGGTGATATCCAGCCGGACAATTTACTGTCACTGTATCCCCAATATCATAAAATGTCTTCTCTGGATCCATCTTCACCATTGTCAAATATGGCTTATTACACAGAGCTGTAAAGAGATCAGAAGAATGGGACAATGGGGAAGAGACTGTTTATTTTCTTTTAGCACAAAATGTATGTATCTGTAGGGTGATCAGTAGGGATGAATGACCTGACAATGTATGTATCTGTAGGGTGATCAGTAGGGATGAATGACCTGACAATGTACATATCTGTAGGAGGATCAGTAGGGATGAATGACCCGACAATGTATGTATCTGTAAGGTGATCAGTAGGGATGAATGACCCGACAATGTACGTATCTGTAGGGTGATCAGTAGGGATGAATGACCTGACAATGTATGTATCTGTAGGGTGATCAGTAGGGATGAATGACCTGACAATGTATGTATCTGTAAGGTGATCAGTAGGGATGAATGACCTGACAATGTATGTATCTGTAGGGTGATCAGTAGGGATGAATGACCTGACAATGTATGTATCTGTAGGGTGATCAGTAGGGATGAATGACCTGATAATGTATGTATCTGTAGGGTGATCAGTAGGGACGAATGACCTGACAATGTATGTATCTGTAGGAGGATCAGTAGGGATGAATGACCCGACAATGTATGTATCTGTAAGGTGATCAGTAGGGATGAATGACCCGACAATGTATGTATCTGTAGGAGGATCAGTAGGGATGAATGACCCGACAATGTATGTATCTGTAGGAGGATCAGTAGGGATGAATGACCCGACAATGTATGTATCTGTAGGGTGATCAGTAGGGATGAATGACCCGACAATGTACGTATCTGTAGGAGGATCAGTAGGGATGAATGACCCGACAATGTACGTATCTGTAGGAGGATCAGTAGGGATGAATGACCCGACAATGTACGTATCTGTAGGAGGATCAGTAGGGATGAATGACCCGACAATGTACGTATCTGTAGGGTGATCAGTAGGGATGAATGACCTGACAATGTATGTATCTGTAGGAGGATCAGTAGGGATGAATGACCTGACAATGTATGTATCTGTAGGGTGATCAGTAGGGATGAATGACCTGACAATGTATGTATCTGTAGGGTGATCAGTAGGGATGAATGACCTCACAATGTATGTATCTGTAGGGTGATCAGTAGGGATGAATGATCTGAAAATGCGTGCACAGCCTACCTGTGCCGTTATTTGCGACTGCGGCTGGCAGTCACCAGGTTTCGGCTGGTGATTACCCGCTGGTGCCAAGTGATTACCGAGGATTTCCTATGCAGACTACTTTGTTTACTAACCGTCCTCCCTGTTGGCTCAGGCACACTGCACAGCACAGCCATCCAGAGCAGTGTGCTTACAGTGAAGCACCAACACAATGCCCCCTAGTAAAACACTCCCAGCACACAGTTAACCCTTTGATCGCCCCAGATGTTAACCCCTTCCTGCCCAGTGCCATTAGTACAGTGTCGGTGCTTTTTATTAGGACTGATCACCGTATTCATGTCACTGGGGATGTCAGGGACACCAAGACAGTTACCCCCCCCCAGTGTCAGAATGCCCACCGCAGTCCCGCTATAAGTTGCTGATCGCCACCATTACTAGTAAAAAAAAAAATCCTATGTATATACTGCCATTTGTAAACGCTATAACATTCACGCAAAACAATTAATTTACACGTATCGGGATTTTTTGCTTTAAAAAAGACACGGAGCAGAATACATTTTGGTCTAAATTTATGACTAAATTAGATTTTTAAAAAATTTTTAATGGACATATTTAATAGCAAAAAGTCAAAAATAGATTTTTTTCTCAAAATTGTCCGTCTTTTTGTATAGCGCAAAAAATAAAAATGCACAGACCATCAAATACCACCGACAGAAAGCTCAATTTGTGGGGAAAAAGGACGTAAATTTAATTGGGTGCAGCGTTGCATGACCGCACAATTGTCAATTAAAGTAACACAAAAAATGGCCTGGTCAGAAAGGGGGGGAATCCTCTGGTGGCCGAGGGGTTAAACTACAGGCTTGGGGGACGCCTTAAAGTTGCACACGGTGTGTCAGGGTCGTGTCCATGGCAGAGGTTCTGGAAGATCTGGCATTTTTGCCAGTACTCTGCATGGCTGCAGAAGCACGCATCAGTCTCAGTTTGGTGCCAGACGGCCTTTATAAGGAGGCTCATTTCTTCCTCAAGTTGCTGGATGATCTCTAGCTCCCCGTGCCCTGTTCCTGGTTCCTGTGATTCTGACCTGTGATTTCCTGTTACCAACTCGACTTGCTCCTGGACCTGTCTACTCCGCTTAACCCTGATCTGACCTCGGCTTGGCTTACGGATACTCTCTCTCTCGCTCCTCTGTGAATGACCTCGGCTATCCCATCTGACTACGTCCGCTCTGATTCCCACCTGGTACCTGACCTCGGCTTGGTTTACGGATACTCTCTCTCTCCTCTGTGAATGACCTTGGCTATCCCATCTGACTATGTCCGCTCTGATTCCCACCTGGTACCTGACCTCGGCTTGGTTTACGGATACTCTCTCTCTCACTCCTCTGTGAATGACCTTGGCTATCCCATCTGACTACGTCCGCTCTGATTCCCACCTGGTACCTGACCTCGGCTTGGCTTACGGATACTCTCTCTCTCTCTCTCCTCTGTGAATGACCTCGGCTATCCCATCTGACTGCGTCCGCTCTGATTCCCACCTGGTACCTGACCTCGGCTTGGTTTACGGATACTCTCTCTCTCCTCTGTGAATGACCTCGGCTATCCCATCTGACTACGTCCGCTCTGATTCCCACCTGGTACCTGACCTCGGCTTGGCTTACGGATACTCTCTCTCTCGCTCCTCTGTGAATGACCTTGGCTATCCCATCTGACTACGTCCGCTCTGATTCCCACCTGGTACCTGACCTCGGCTTGGTTTACGGATACTCTCTCTCTCGCTCCTCTGTGAATGACCTTGGCTATCCCATCTGACTACGTCCGCTCTGATTCCCACCTGGTACCTGACCTCGGCTTGGTTTACGGATACTCTCTCTCTCCTCTGTGAATGACCTTGGCTATCCCATCTGACTACGTCCGCTCTGATTCCCACCTGGTACCTGACCTCGGCTTGGTTTACGGATACTCTCTCTCTCGCTCCTCTGTGAATGACCTTGGCTATCCCATCTGACTACGTCCGCTCTGATTCCCACCTGGTACCTGACCTCGGCTTGGCTTACGGATACTCTCTCTCTCGCTCCTCTGTGAATGACCTCGGCTATCCCATCTGACTACGTCCGCTCTGATTCCCACCTGGTACCTGACCTCGGCTTGGTTTACGGATACTCTCTCTCTCTCCTCTGTGAATGACCTCGGCTATCCCATCTGACTACGTCCGCTCTGATTCCCACCTGGTACCTGACCTCGGCTTGGCTTACGGATACTCTCTCTCTCGCTCCTCTGTGAATGACCTTGGCTATCCCATCTGACTACGTCCGCTCTGATTCCCACCTGGTACCTGACCTCGGCTTGGCTTACGGATACTCTCTCTCTCGCTCCTCTGTGAATGACCTCGGCTATCCCATCTGACTACGTCCGCTCTGATCCCCACCTGGTACCTGACCTCGGCTTGGCTTACGGATACTCTCTCTCTCTCGCTCCTCTGTGAATAACCTCGGCTTTCCCATCTGACTATGTCCGCTCTGATTCCCACCTGGTACCTGACCTCGGCTTGGTTTACGGATACTCTCTCTCTCTCCTCTGTGAATGACCTCGGCTATCCCATCTGACTACGTCTGCTCTGATTCCCACCTGGTACCTGACCTCGGCTTGGCTTACGGATACTCTCTCTCTCCTCTGTGAATGACCTCGGCTATCCCATCTGACTACGTCCGCTCTGACTCCCACCTGGTACCTGACCTTGGCTTGAACCGACTACCCAGTAAACATCTAAATCCCAGAAGGGCTTACATACCACGCACAGGCGCCTCCTGTCTGCAGACCTATCTCCGTGCACCAGCTGTGCTTCTGAGTGGACCACCATCCAGCACTCCTACAGGTGCCCTGTGCAACTTTGGGCCTGACTCCCGCTGTCCCACTCTCAGGGGAGTCCGGAACTTAGCCGCAAGGGAAGCCCTCTCTCCATTGGCCTCCATCACCGGGTATACGGTGTCACAGAACATAAAATATATAAAATAAAGTGAGCGCTCGTTAAATGAGAGAAAATGTCAATGAGAGAATAAACAGCTAGTGGCACAAGAGGGGATCACAACCTCCTCTGACTGAATAGATAAATAAAGTGCAGCGCTAAAGCATATCAAAAAGTTTGTTCTTAAAAATTCGTTGTCAAAAGTTTGTGAGATATTTCAATCAATACAATGGTATACACAGCTAGAAGGATCCAGTGGAAATGACAGAAATGCGCACTCACCGACTGCGCATAGGAAATGCGCATTTGTGTGTTTAAATCACAGGTATCGAACTCCCTCAGGACGGGGTGTCATAAGGCGGTGATCTGCTAGGCTCACAGGACCTCCTTAGGATCAGGATTAAAGTGGCCAGGTGAGGGCTCCCTCCTCCAGGTGTAGCTGTGTCTGCTAGTCTGATAATCCCTCAATGAGGGGTAAAAAATGGGAAAATGCCCATAGTGTAGTATGTCAAAACTTTTATTAGTAACAAATTTAGTACAGGACAGGTCAGTGTTGAAACTGGCAAAAAGCCAGAAAGTGCAAGGTAAAAGACTCTGATACTGACCTAAAGTAAAATGGCCGCCAGACCTCCTCGTGGACGGGCGACTCCCGTTTTTTGTTATTTAACAATCTGGCATCTGTCACAAAGCTGTCAGCCTCCCCTCTGAAGATGTGCCTTAGCACAAAAGGCCTCAGGAGGAACTGACAGCTTGTGACGCCTCATCACCGCCCAGACCACGAGGAGGTCTGGTGGCCATTTTACTTTTACTGGCCGGTTTAATCCTGATCCTAAGGAGGTCCTGTGAGCCTAGCAGATCACCGCCTGATGACACCCCGTCCTGAGGGAGTTCGATAAATGTGATTTAAACACACAAATGCGCATTTCCTATGCGCGGTCGATGAGTGCGCACTTCTGTAATTTCCACTGGATCCTTCTAGCTGTGTATACCATGGTGTCACAGAACAGTCCGATTTTCAGGGACAGTCTCAGCGACAGCATGCACAGAGGAACTGATTATTTTCTTGTACAGTTATCTTGGCTTACATACAGCAGAAGCGCCCCAATCTGATTCATTTCATTTTATTCATTGTATTCAATTCAATGTAGATAAGCTTTTTTCGGTGGTTTTAGCAGCAACGTGTATTTTTCCATCAAGCAGTTATTGACACTTTGAAGAGAAGTCAGGGAAGTCTCCATGGGAAGATTGTAGATGATATCAGCATTAAGTGTGATGTATAATCACATCGCCCCCCCCATGGGGTTCGCTGATATCGGTTCTGATTACAATGATAGATGGAGATTGAGTTGGACAGCATCCAGTATTCCCATGTTCACTATACAAAGTGTATCTAATATACAGGGCTATGTATGTAATAAGGCCGTACAGACAGGAATGAGGTGTAGAGGGCAATGCACCAATCAGATGTTACATCAGTTTAGATGAGTCACACCAAAGAGAGGTGGCTGCTGATTGGTTGGTCTGGGTTCCTGTAGTCTGTATATTGAGGTTTACTACTCACCTTCACATTGTGGAGGATTATCCCACCTAATGGAGGTTCCACTCTTCACACATTGTAGGGAGGGGTAGGAAGGGTGATATCCATCCGAACAATTTACCGTCACTGTTTCTCCAATATCATAGAATGTCTTCTCTGGAACCATTTTCGCCATTGTCCAATCCGGCTTCCTACACAGATCTGTAAAGAGATTAGAAGAATGGGACAATGGGGAAAAGACTGTTTATTTTCTTTTAGCTCAAAATGTAAGTATATTTAGGAGGATCAGTAGGGATGAATGACCTGACAATGTACAGTGAAGGAAATACGTATTTGCTCCCCAGCTGATTTTGAATGTTTGCCCCTCACAAAGAAATGATCGGTCTAAACATTGAATGTTCGGTGAATTGTAACACTGAGAGACAAAATAGCAACAAAAAAAATCAAAAGAAATGCATGTCTAACAAATGACGCACTGATTTGCATGATCATGAGGGAAATAAGTATTCGATCCCCTATCATTTAGCAGGATTTCTGGCTACCAGGTGTCTTTCATACAGGTAACAAGCTGAGATTAGAAGCAGTCTCTTAAAGGGAGTGCTGCTAATCTCATTATGTTACCTGGATAAAAGACACCTGTCCACAGGAGCAATCAAACCATCAGATTCCAAACTCTCCACCATGGCAAAAACCAAATAGCTGTCCAAGGATGTCAGGGACAAGATGGTAGACCTACACAAGGCTGGACTGGGCTACCAAACTATGGCCAAGCAGCTTGGTGAGAAGGTGACAACAGTTGGTGCAATCATTCACAAATGGAAGAAACACAAAACAAGTGTCAGTCTCCCTAGGTCTGGTGCACCATGCAAGATCTCACCTCGTGGGGTGTCAATGATCATGAGAACAGTGAGGAATCATCCCAGAACTACACGTGAGGATCTTGTCAATGATCTCCAGGCAGCTGGGACCACAGTCACCAAGAAAACAATTGGTAACACACTATGCCGACAAGGACTGAAATCCTGCAGTGCCGCAAGGTCCCTCTGCTCAAGAAAGCACATGTCCAGGCCCGTCTGAAGTCTGCCACTGAACATTTGAATGATGCAGAGGAGGACTGGTGGGAAGTGTTGTGGTCAGATGAGACCAAAATCCATCTCTTTGGAATCAACTCAACTCGCCATGTTTGGAGGAGAAGGATTGCTGCCTATGACCCCAAGAACACCATCCCAACTGTGACACATGGTGGTGGAAACATTCTGCTTTGGGGGTGTTTTCTACTAAGGAGACAGGACAACTGCACCACATCAAAGGGACGATGGACAGGGCAATGTACCTTAAATCTTGGGTGAGAACCTTCTTCCCTCAGCTAGGGCATTAAAAATGGGTCATGGATGGGTGTTCCAGCATGACAATGACCCAAAACACATGGCCAAGGCAACAAAGGAGCGGCTCAAGAAGAAGCACATTAAGGTCCTGGAGTGGCCTAGCCAGTCTCCACACCTTCATCCGATTGAAAATCTGTGGAGGAGCTGAAAGTTCGAGTTGCAAAATGTCAGCCACCAAACCTTAATGACTTGGAGAGGATCTGCCAAGAGGAGTGGGCCAAAATCCCTCCTGAGATGTGTGCAAACCTGGGGGCCAACTCCAGGAAACGTCTGACCTCTGTGATTGCCAACAAGGGATTTGCCACCAAGTACTAAGTCATGTTTTGTGAAGGGGATCAAATACTTCTTTCCCTCATGAACATGCAGATCAGTCATCATTTGTTAGACGCATTTCTGCTGAATTTGTTGTTGTATTCTGTCTCTCAGTGTTACAGCGAACATTCCATTGTTAGACCGATCATTTCTGTGTGAGGGGCAAACATTCAGCATCAGAGGGGATCAAATACTTATTTCCCTCATGAACATGCAGATCAGTCATCATTTGCTAGATGCATTTCTGCTGAATTTGTTGTTGCTATTCTGTCTCTCAGTGTTACACCGAACATTCCATTGTTAGACCGATCATTTCTTTGGGAAGAAGGGGAGCAAATACGCATTTCCTTCACTATATGTATCTGTAAGATGATCAGTAGGGATGAATGACATGACAATGTAAGTATCTGTAACACGTCTGGTAGGGTCGGGGTCCTTCACATGTGGCTTTGAGGACAACATTGAATATACACAAATCCTTTAGACTCCAGGCTTGGGGGACGCCTTAAAGCTGCACACGGTGTTACAGAACAGTCCGATTTTCAGGGACAGTCTCAGCGACAGCATGCACAGAGGAACTGATTATTTTCTTGTACAGTTATCTTGGCTTACATACAGCAGAAGCGCCCCAATCTGATTCATTTCATTTTATTCATTGTATTCAATTAAATTTAAAAAAACATTTTTTTCTGTTGGTTTTAGTAGCAACATATTTTTTTCCATCAAGCAGTTATTGACACTTTGAAGAGAAGTCAGGGAAGTCTCCATGGGAAGATTGTAGATGATATCAGCATTAAGTGTGATGTATAATCACATCGCCCCCCCATGGGGTTCGCTGATATCGGTTCTGATTACAATGATAGATGGAGATTGAGTTGGACAGCATCCAGTATTCCCATGTTCACTATACAAAGTGTATCTAATATACAGGGCTATGTATGTAATAAGGCCGTACAGACAGGAATGAGGTGTAGAGGGCAATGCACCAATCAGGTTTTATGTTACATCAGTTTAGATGAGTCACACCAAAGAGAGGTGGCAGCTGATTGGTTGGTCTGGGTTCCTGCAGTCTGTATATTGAGGTTTACTACTCACCTTTACATAGTGGACGATTATCCCACCTAATGGAGGTTCCAATCTTCACACATTGTACAGAGGGGTAGGAAGGGTGATATCCAATCGAACAATTTACTGTCACTGTATCCCCAATATCATAAAATGTCTTCTCTGGATCCATCTTCAGTATTGTCTCCTCCGGCTTCCTACACAGAGCTGGAAAGAGATCAGAAGAATGGGACAATGGGGAAGAGACTGTTTATTTTCTTTTAGCACAAAATGTATGTATCTTTAGGAGGATCAGTAGGGATGAATGACCCGACAATGTATGTATCTGTAGGGTGATCAGTAGGGATGAATGACCTGACAATGTACGTATCTGTAGGGTGATCAGTAGGGATGAATGACCTGACAATGTACGTATCTGTAGGGTGATCAGTAGGGATGAATGACCTGACAATGTATGTATCTGTAGGGTGATCAGTAGGGATGAATGACCCGACAATGTACGTATCTGTAGGAGGATCAGTAGGGATGAATGACCCGACAATTCATGTATCTGTAGGGTGATCAGTAGGGATGAATGACCTGACAATGTACGTATCTGTAGGGTGATCAGTAGGGATGAATGACCCGACAATGTATGTATCTGTAGGGTGATCAGTAGGGATGAATGACCTGACAATGTATGTATCTGTAAGGTGATCAGTAGGGATGAATGACCTGACAATGTATGTATCTGTAGGAGGATCAGTAGGGATGAATGACCCGACAATGTATGTATCTGTAGGGTGATCAGTAGGGATGAATGACCCGACAATGTATGTATCTGTAGGGTGATCAGTAGGGATGAATGACCCGACAATGTATGTATCTGTAGAGTGATCAGTAGGGATGAATGACCTGACAATGTATGTATCTGTAGGGTGATCAGTAGGGATGAATGACCTGACAATGTATGTATCTGTAGAGTGATCAGTAGGGATGAATGACCTGACAATGTATGTATCTGTAGGGTGATCAGTAGGGATGAATGACCTGACAATGTATATATCTGTAGGAGGATCGGTAGGGATGAATGACCTGACAATGTATGTATCTGTAGGGTGATCGGTAGGGATGAATGACCCGACAATGTATGTATCTGTAGGGTGATCGGTAGGGATGAATGACCCGACAATGTACGTATCTGTAGGGTGATCGGTAGGGATGAATGACCCGACAATGTATGTATCTGTAGGGTGATCGGTAGGGATAAATGACCCGAAAATGTAAGTATCTGTAGGAGGATCAATAGGGATGAATGACCCGACAATGTACATATCTGTAGGAGGATCAGTAGGGATGAATGACCTGACAATGTACGTATCTGTAGGAGGATCGGTAGGGATGAATGACCTGACAATGTATGTATCTGTAGGGTGATCGGTAGGGATGAATGACCTGACAATGTTTGTATCTGTAGGAGGATCAGTAGGGATAAATGACCTGACAATGTATGTATCTGTAGGGTGATCAGTAGGGATGAATGACCTGACAATGTATGTATCTGTAGGGTGATCAGTAGTGATGAATGACCTGACAATGTACGTATCTGTAGGGTGATCGGTAGGGATGAATGACCCGACAATGTACGTATCTGTAGGGTGATCAGTAGGGATGAATGACCTGACAATGTACGTATCTGTAGGAGGATCGGTAGGGATGAATGACCCGACAATGTACGTATCTGTAGGGTGATCGGTAGGGATGAATGACCCGACAATGTATGTATCTGTAGGGTGATCGGTAGGGATGAATGACCCGACAATGTACGTATCTGTAGGAGGATCGGTAGGGATGAATGACCCGACAATGTACGCATCTGTAGGAGGATCAGTAGGGATGAATGACCTGACAATGTACGTATCTGTAGGAGGATCGGTAGGGATGAATGACCTGACAATGTATGTATCTGTAGGGTGATCGGTAGGGATGAATGACCTGACAATGTTTGTATCTGTAGGAGGATCAGTAGGGATGAATGACCTGACAATGTACGTATCTGTAGGGTGATCAGTAGTGATGAATGACCTGACAATGTACGTATCTGTAGGAGGATCAGTAGGGATGAATGACCTGACAATGTATGTATCTGTAGGGTGATCAGTAGGGATGAATGACCTGACAATGTATGTATCTGTAGGGTGATCAGTAGGGATGAATGACCTGACAATGTATGTATCTGTAGGAGGATCAGTAGGGATGAATGACCTGACAATGTATGTATCTGTAGGGTGATCAGTAGGGATGAATGACCCGACAATGTATGTATCTGTAGAGTGATCAGTAGGGATGAATGACCTGACAATGTATGTATCTGTAGGGTGATCAGTAGGGATGAATGACCCGACAATGTACGTATCTGTAGGGTGATCAGTAGGGATGAATAACCCGACAATGTATGTATCTGTAGGGTGATCAGTAGGGGTGAATGACCTGACAATGTACGTATCTGTAGGAGGATCAGTAGGGATGAATGACCTGACAATGTACGTATCTGTAGGGTGATCGGTAGGGATGAATGACCCGACAATGTATGTATCTGTAGGGTGATCGGTAGGGATGAATGACCTGACAATGTATGTATCTGTAGGGTGATCAGTAGGGATAAATGACCCGAAAATGTAAGTATCTGTAGGAGGATCAATAGGGATGAATGACCCGACAATGTACGTATCTGTAGGAGGATCAGTAGGGATGAATGACCTGACAATGTACGAATCTGTAGAGTGATCAGTAGGGATGAATGACCCGACAATGTACGTATCTGTAGGGTGATCAGTAGGGATGAATGACCCGACAATGTACGTATCTGTAGGAGGATCGGTAGGGATGAATGACCTGACAATGTACGTATCTGTAGGAGGATCGGTAGGGATGAATGACCTGACAATGTATGTATCTGTAGGGTGATCGGTAGGGATGAATGACCTGACAATGTTTGTATCTGTAGGAGGATCAGTAGGGATGAATGACCTGACAATGTACGTATCTGTAGGAGGATCAGTAGGGATGAATGACCTGACAATGTATGTATCTGTAGGGTGATCAGTAGGGATGAATGACCCGACAATGTACGTATCTGTAGGGTGATCAGTAGGGATGAATAACCCGACAATGTATGTATCTGTAGGGTGATCAATAGGGGTGAATGACCTGACAATGTACGTATCTGTAGGGTGATCAGTAGGGATGAATGACCTGACAATGTACGTATCTGTAGGGTGATCAGTAGGGATGAATGACCTGACAATGTATGTATCTGTAGGGTGATCAGTAGGGATAAATGACCCGAAAATGTATGTATCTGTAGGAGGATCAGTAGGGATGAATGACCCGACAATGTACGTATCTGTAGGGTGATCAGTAGGGATGAATGACCCGACAATGTACGTATCTGTAGGAGGATCAGTAGGGATGAATGACCCGACAATGTACGTATCTGTAGGGTGATCAGTAGGGATGAATGACCCGACAATGTAAGTATCTGTAGGAGGATCAGTAGGGATGAATGACCCGACAATGTACGTATCTGTAGGAGGATCAGTAGGGATGAATGACCTGACAATGTATGTATCTGTAGGGTGATCGGTAGGGATGAATGACCTGACAATGTACGTATCTGTAGGAGGATCAGTAGGGATAAATGACCCGAAAATGTAAGTAACTGTAGGAGGATCAATAGGGATGAATGACCCGACAATGTACGTATCTATAGGAGGATCAGTAGGGATGAATGACCCGACAATGTACGTATCTGTAGGGTGATCAGTAGGGATGAATGACCTGACAATGTATGTATCTGTAGGAGGATCAGTAGGGATGAATGACCTGACAATGTTTGTATCTGTAGGGTGATCGGTAGAGATGAATGACCTGACAATGTTTGTATCTGTAGGAGGATCGGTAGGGATGAATGACCTGACAATGTATGTATCTGTAGGGTGATCAGTAGGGATGAATGACCTGAAAATGTATGTATCTGTAGGGTGATCAGTAGGGATGAATGACCTGACAATGTATGTATCTGTAGGGTGATCAGTAGGGATGAATGACCCGACAATGTATGTATCTGTAGGGTGATCAGTAGGGATGAATGACCCGACAATGTATGTATCTGTAGGGTGATCAGTAGGAATGAATAACCCGACAATGTATGTATCTGTAGGGTGATCAGTAGGGATGAATGACCCGACAATGTATGTATCTGTAGGGTGATCAGTAGGGATGAATGACCTGACAATGTATGTATCTGTAGGGTGATCAGTAGGGATGAATGACCTGACAATGTATGTATCTGTAGGGTGATCAGTAGGGATGAATGACCTGACAATGTATGTATCTGTAGGGTGATCAGTAGGGATGAATGACCCGACAATGTACGTATCTGTAGGGTGATCAGTAGGGATGAATGACCTGACAATGTATGTATCTGTAGGATGATCAATAGGGATGAATGACCCGACAATGTACGTATCTGTAGGGTGATCAGTAGGGATGAATGACCCGAAAATGTATGTATCTGTAGGAGGATCAGTAGGGATGAATAACCCGACAATGTATGTATCTGTAGGGTGATCGGTAGGGATGAATGACCCGAAAATGTATGTATCTGTAGGAGGATCAGTAGGGATGAATGACCTGACAATGTACGTATCTGTAGGAGGATCAGTAGGGATGAATGACCCGACAATGTACGTATCTGTAGGGTGATCAGTAGGGATGAATGACCCGACAATGTACGTATCTGTAGGATGATCAGTAGGGATGAATGACCCGACAATGTACGTATCTGTAGGATGATCAATAGGGATGAATGACCCGACAATGTACGTATCTGTAGGATGATCAGTAGGGAGGAATGACCTGACAATGTACGTATCTGTAGGAGGATCAGTAGGGATGAATGACCCGACAATGTACGTATCTGTAGGGTGATCAGTAGGGAGGAATGACCTGACAATGTATATATCTGTAGGAGGATCAGTAGGGATGAATGACCTGACAATGTATGTATCTGTAGGGTGATCAGTAGGGATGAATGACCTGACAATGTACGTATCTGTAGGGTGATCAGTAGGGATGAATGACCTGACAATGTATATATCTGTAGGGTGATCAGTAGGGATGAATGACCTGACAATGTATGTATCTGTAGGGTGATCAGTAGGGATGAATGACCTGACAATGTATATATCTGTTGGGTGATCAGTAGGGATGAATGACCTGACAATGTATGTATCTGTAGGGTGATCAGTAGGGATGAATGACCTGACAATGTATGTATCTGTAGGGTGATCAGTAGGGATGAATGACCTGACAATGTATATATCTGTAGGGTGATCAGTGGGGATGAATGACCTGACAATGTATGTATCTGTAGGGTGATCAGTGGGGATGAATGACCTGACAATGTATGTATCTGTAGGAGGATCAGTAGGGATGAATGACCTGACAATGTATGTATCTGTAGGAGGATCAGTAGGGATGAATGACCCGACAATGTACGTATCTGTAGGGTGATCAGTAGGGAGGAATGACCTGACAATGTATATATCTGTAGGAGGATCAGTAGGGATGAATGACCTGACAATGTATGTATCTGTAGGGTGATCAGTAGGGATGAATGACCTGACAATGTACGTATCTGTAGGGTGATCAGTAGGGATGAATGACCTGACAATGTATATATCTGTAGGGTGATCAGTAGGGATGAATGACCTGACAATGTATGTATCTGTAGGGTGATCAGTAGGGATGAATGACCTGACAATGTATATATCTGTTGGGTGATCAGTAGGGATGAACGACCTGACAATGTATGTATCTGTAGGGTGATCAGTAGGGATGAATGACCTGACAATGTATGTATCTGTAGGGTGATCAGTAGGGATGAATGACCTGACAATGTATGTATCTGTAGGGTGATCAGTAGGGATGAATGACCTGACAATGTAAGTATCTGTAGGGTGATCAGTAGGGATGAATGACCTGACAATGTAAGTATCTGTAGGGTGATCAGTAGGGATGAATGACCTGACAATGTATATATCTGTAGGATGATGGAATTGAGGAGGAATTCCATTACTTTACTTTTATCCTTTTATTTTGTAATTCTATTTTGTTTTATGTTTTTTTTTTGTTTTCTATACTTTTCTTTTCTATTCCATTCCTTTATTTTCTATTCTCTTTTCTCTACTCTATTCTGTTTTATTCTATTTTTCTAAATTCTATTCTATTTCATACAATTGCTATATTCTTACACTAATACTTATCAGTGATAGTCAGTAATATGTTTACATTTCAAATTAGTTTCATATTTGACTCAAATTCAGATTATTTATTATTTTGGACAACATTTTATTTCATTCTTTTGGATTTGTTTAAATGTGTTACTATGGTAATTTGGAAATTTATGTACCGTATTTGCCGGCGTATAAGACGACTTTTCAACCCCTGAAAATCTTCTGAAAAGTCGGGGGTCGTATTATACGCCGGACACTAAGTACAGGGGTGGGCAGAGGGGCTGCTGCACCTTACCTGGCTCCGGTCCCGGTCCCACGATGATCCGGTCCAGGAAGCGCGGCTGCTCCTTCTTTCAGTCCGGCCGCTCGATGGTCGCGCGGCCGCTCGGCTCCGCCTCCTCACCGGTGATTGGTCGCCGCGCTGGCGCCCAATCACCAGCGAGGAGGCGGAGCCGAACGGCCCCGCGAAAATCAAGCTGCTGAAAGAACTGAAAGAAGGAGCAGCCACTCCTCTCCCCCACTGACACTAACGATGGGGCACTATTCCTCCTCTACACTGACACCAATAATGGGGCATTATTCTCCCCACTGACACCAATGATGGGGCACTATTCCTCCCCCACTGACACCAACGATGGGGCACTATTCCTCCCCCACTGACACCAACGATGGGGCACTTTTCTCCCCACTGATACCAATGATGGGACACTATTCTCCCCACTGACACCAATGAGGGGCACTATTACTCCCCCACTGACACCAACCATGGGCACTATTCCTCCCCCCACTGACACCAACGATGGGGCACTATTCCTCCTCCCCACTGACACCAATGATGGGACACTATTCCTCCCACTGACTAATGATGGGGCACTATTCCTCCCACTGATACCAATGATGGGGTGCTATTCCTCCCACTGACACCAATGATGGGGCATGATTCCTAACACTGATACAAATGATGGGGCACTATTCCTTCCACTGACACCAATGATGAGGCGCTGTTCCTCCCACTGACACCAATGATGGGGCACTATTCCTCCCACTGACACCAATGATGGGGCACTATTCCTCCCACTGACACTAATGATGGGACACTATTCCTCACACACTGACACTACTGATGGGGCACCATTAGTGTCAGTGGGAGGAGTAGTGCCTCATCATTGGTATCAGTGGGAGGAATCATGCCCTATCATTGGTGTCAGTGGGAGGAATAGCACCCCATCATTAGTGTCAGTGGGAGGAATAGCACCCCATCATTAGTGTCAGTGGGAGGAATAGTGCCCCATCATTGGTGTCAGTGGGAGGTTTAGCACCCCATCATTAGTGTCAGTGGGAGGAATAGTGCCCCATCATTGGTGTCAGTGGGAGGAATAGTGCCCCATCATTGGTGTCAGTGGGAGGTTTAGCACCCCATCATTAGTGTCAGTAGGAGGAATAGTGCCCCATCATTGGTGTCAGAGCGAGGAATCGTGCCCCATCATTGGTGTCAGTGGGAGGAATAGTGCCCCATCATTGGTGTCAGTGGGAGGTTTAGCACCCCATCATTAGTGTCAGTAGGAGGAATAGTGCCCCATCATTGGTGTCAGAGCGAGGAATCGTGCCCCATCATTGGTGTCAGTGGGAGGAATAGCACCCCATCGTTGGAATACCATAGTGAAATAGCATACCATATTGAAATCAAATCTGATGTTTTTTCATTTTTATTTGGTGTGCGTTGGAAGAGGGGTAGTCTTATACGGCGAGTAAAGCTCAAACCCTATATTTTAACAGGAAAAGTAGGGGGTCGTCTTATACGCCGGAAAATACGGTACATCCAAATCTCCCAACAATGAAAATTTTGACTGAATCTTGATTGGGAACAAAACGGCTCACACACATCTAGCAGGGCCGGGATCCTTCTCATGTGGCTTTGAGGACAACATTGAATATACACAAATCCTTTAGACTCCAGGCTTGGGGGGCGCCTTAAAGCTGCACACGGTGTTACAGAACAGTCTGATTTTCAGGGACAGTCTCAGCGACAGCATGCACAGAGGAACTGATTATTTTCTTGTACAATTATCTTGGCTTACATACAGCAGAAGCGCCCCAATCTGATTCATTTTATTCATTGTGTTCAATTCAATGTAGATAAGCTTTTTTTGGTGGTTTTAGCAGCAGTATGTAATAAGGCCGTACAGACAGGAATGAGGTGTAGAGGGCAATGCACCAATCAGGTTTTAGGTTACATCAGTTTAGATGACTCACACCAAAGGGAGGTGGCTGCTGATTGGTTGGTCTGGGTTCCTGTAGTCTGTATATTGAGGTTTACTACTCACCTATACATTGTGGAGGATTATCCCACCTAATGGAGGTTCCACTCCTCACACATCGTACAGAGGGGTAGGGATTGTAATATCCATCCGGACAAATTACTGTCACTGTATCCTCAATATCATAAAATGTCTTCTCTGGATCCATCTTCAGCATTAAGAAATACGGCTTCCTACACAGAGCTGGAAAGTAATTAGAAGAATGGGACAATAGGAAAACAAATTATTTTCTTTTAGCACAAAATTTATGTATCTGTAGAGTGATCAGTAGGGATGAATGACCTGACAATGTACGTATCTGTAGGGTGATCAGTAGGGATGAGTGACCTGACAATGTATGTATCTGTAGGGTGATCAGTAGGGATGAATGACCTGACAATGTATGTATCTGTAGGGTGATCAGTAGGGATGAGTGACCTGACAATGTACGTATCTGTAGGGTGATCAGTAGGGATGAATGATCTGACAATGTACGTATCTGTAGGGTGATCAGTAGGGATGAATGACCCGACAATGTACGTATCTGTAGGAGGATCAGTAGGGATGAATGACCCGACAATGTACGTATCTGTAGGGTGATCAGTAGGGATGAATGACCTGACAATGCATGTATCTGTAGGAGGATCAGTAGGGATGAATGACCTGACAATGTACGTATCTGTAGTGTGATCAGTAGGGATGAATGACCCGACAATGTACGTATCTGTAGGAGGATCAGTAGGGATGAATGACCCGACAATGTATGTATCTGTAGGAGGATCAGTAGGGATGAATGACCTGACAATGTATGTATCTGTAGGAGGATCAGTAGGGATGAATGACCTGACAATGTATGTATCTGTAGGAGGATCAGTAGGGATGAATGACCTGACAATGTAAGTATCTGTAGGGTGATCAGTAGGGATGAATGACCTGACAATGTACGTATCTGTAGTGTGATCAGTAGGGATGAATGACCTGACAATGTACGTATCTGTAGGGTGATCAGTAGGGATGAATGACCTGACAATGTACGTATCTGTAGGGTGATCAGTAGGGATGAATGACCTGACAATGTACGTATCTGTAGGGTGATCAGTAGGGATGAATGACCTGACAATGTATGTATCTGTAGGGTGATCAGTAGGGATGAATGACCTGACAATGTATGTATCTGTAGGGTGATCAGTAGGGATGAATGACCTGACAATGTAAGTATCTGTAGGAGGATCAGTAGGGATGAATGACCTGACAATGTACATATCTGTAGTGTGATCAGTAGGGATGAATGACCTGACAATGTATGTATCTGTAGGGTGATCATTAGGGATGATTGACCTGACAATGTATGTATCTGTAGGGTGATCAGTAGGGATGAATGACCTGACAATGTATGTATCTGTAGGAGGATCAGTAGGGATGAATGACCTGACAATGTACGTATCTGTAGTGTGATCAGTAGGGATGAATGACCCGACAATGTATGTATCTGTAGGGTGATCAGTAGGGATGAATGACCTGACAATGTATGTATCTGTAGGAGGATCAGTAGGGATGAATGACCTGACAATGTATGTATCTGTAGGGTGATCAGTAGGGATGAATGACCTGACAATGTATATATCTGTAGGAGGATCAGTAGGGATGAATGACCTGACAATGTATATATCTGTAGGAGGATCAGTAGGGATGAATGACCTGACAATGTACGTATCTGTAAGGTGATCAGTAGGGATGAATGACCTGACAATGTATGTATCTGTAGGGTGATCAGTAGGGATGAATGACCTGACAATGTATATATCTGTAGGAGGATCAGTAGGGATGAATGACCTGACAATGTATGTATCTGTAAGGTGATCAGTAGGGATGAATGACCTGACAATGTATGTATCTGTAGGGTGATCAGTAGGGATGAATGACCTGACAATGTATGTATCTGTAGGGTGATCAGTAGGGATGAATGACCCGACAATGTACGTATCTGTAAGGTGATCAGTAGGGATGAATGACCTGACAATGTATGTATCTGTAGGGTGATCAGTAGGGATGAATGACCTGACAATGTATGTATCTGTAGGGTGATCAGTAGGGATGAATGACCTGACAATGTACGTATCTGTAGGGTGATCAGTAGGGATGAATGACCTGACAATGTATGTATCTGTAGGATGATCAGTAGGGATGAATGACCTGACAATGTACGTATCTGTAGGGTGATCAGTAGGGATGAATGACCTGACAATGTACGTATCTGTAGGGTGATCAGTAGGGATGAATGACCCGACAATGTAGCTATCTGTAGGGTGATCAGTAGGGATGAATGACCCGACAATGTAGCTATCTGTAGAAGGATGGAATTGAGGAGGAATTCCATTATTTTATTTTCTATTCTTTTATTTTGTAATTTTATTCTATTTTGTTCTATTCTATGTTTTTTCTATTCTATACTTTTCTTTTCTATTCCATTCATTTATTTTCTATTCTTTTTTCTTTATTCTATTCTGTTTTATTCTATTCTATTTTTCTAAATTCTATGCTTTTCCAGAAGTTGGCTAACACTAATACTTATCAGTGATAGTCAGTAATATGTTTACATTTCAAATTAATTTCATATTTGACTCAAATTCAGATTATTTATTATTTTGGACAAAAAAATTTTTAATTCTTTTGGATTTGTTTAAATTTGGAAATTCAGGTCCATCCGAATCTCCCATTAATGAACATTTTGTCTGAATCTTGATTGGGAACAAAACGGCTCACACAGATCTAGGAGGGCCGGGGTCCTTCTCATGTGTCTTTGAGGACAACATTGAATATACACAAATCCTTTAGACTCCAGGCTTGGGGGGCGCCTTAAAGCTGCACACGGTGTTACAGAACAGTCCGATTTTCAGGGACAGTCTCAGCGACAGCATGCACAGAGGAACTGATTATTTTCTTGTACAATTATCTTGGCTTACATACAGCAGAAGCGCCCCAATCTGATTCATTTCATTTTTTTCATTGTATTCATTTCAATGTAGATACGTTTTTTTTGGTGGTTTTAGCAGCAAGGTGTATTTTCCATCAAGCAGTTATTGACACTTTGAAGAGAAGTCAGGGAAGTCTCCATGGGAAGATTGTAGATGATATCAGCATTAAGTGTGATGTATAATCACATCGCCCCCCCATGGGGTTCGCTGATATCGGTTCTGATTACAATGATAGATGGAGATTGAGTTGGACAGCATCCAGTATTCCCATGTTCACTATACAAAGTGTATCTAATATACAGGACTATGTATGTAATAAGGCCGTACAGACAGGAATGAGGTGTAGAGGGCAATGCACCAATCAGGTTTTAGGTTACATCAGTTTAGATGAGTCACACCAAAGAGAGGTGGCTGCTGATTGGTTGGTCTGGGTTCCTGTAGTCTGTATATTGAGATTTACTACTCGCCTTCACAATCTGGGGGATTATCCCACCTAATGGAGGTTCCACTCCTCACACATCGTACAGAGGGGTAGGGATTGTGATATCCAACCTGACAATTTACTGTCACTGTATCCCCAATATCATAGAATGTCTTCTCTGGATCCATCTTCACCATTGCCCAATCTGGCTTCCTACACAGATCTGTAAAGAGATTAGAAGGAGGGGACAATGGGGAAGAGACTATTTATTTTCTTTTTTTATAAACAATTTTTCTTTATCATTTTCATTATTAAAACAAAGTCCAGGTGTGCAAAGACAAGGATAGGAAAACAGATGTACAAAAACTGGACGGCTCAGCATAGGAAGAGGAATCTTAACCCTTCCCAGCAAAGATTGTACACGTGGAAAGGGCATCGCACCAATGATGTAAGTATTCCAAATTACCATTCTGAGAAAAGGCCATTATCATTCAGAAAGGCTAGCAAGAATCTACGCAGAAATACCTGTAGAAAACAAATATATACAGTTAGGTCTGTATATATTTGGACACAGGCATAATTTTTTTTTTTTTCAGGTATTTACCAAAACATATTCAAGCTATAGTTCTATAATGGATATGGGCTGAACGTGAGCACTCTCAGGTTTAATTTGAGGGTATGTACATCCAAATTGGAGGAAGGGTTTAGGAAATACAGCTCTTAAGAGTAGCCATCCCCTATTTTTCAAGGGACCAAAAGTAATTGGACAACTGAATCAAAAGCTGTTTCATGGCCAGGTGTGGGCTACTCCATTACTTCATCAATTAAGCAGGTAAAAGCTCTGGAGTTGATTCTAAGTGTGGGATTTGCATTTGGAATATGTTTTGGTAAATATGTGATCAATAATGTACGATGTGCTAAAAATAGTTTAGGATTCTCATGTTGCATTAATAGGTGAAAAAAAAGAAAAACAAAATTAAAGCTATACAACCGGCCAAAACCACAGTAAAATTAAGATAATTGTAAGAGAGTTCCTGCAAGAAGATTCGTGATCGGGAACGCGCAGGCGCAGGCGCAAAGGAGATCCTGCAGATGAATTGTTGCTCATGCGCATGCACAGTGAAGATTGGCACCAGACGGCCATTTAAGGAGGACCTCTGTCCAGATTCAGTGCTGACTGGTCTTCAGCTCCCCCCATGTCCTGCTTGCTCCTGTTCGTTTACCTTGTCTCTGACCTGGCTTGTTCCTGACCTGACTCTGAGTACTCTCCTGTCCCCCCAGTTTCTGACTTCGGCTCTGATCCTTTACCGTGCTGCTCGACTGTTATGACCCTGACTATCCTATGACTCCACTCCAGTCCTGTGTCTTGGCTGCATACCTGGCTCTACTGTGCATCTGGCAATCCATTGTACCTGCCTGGTCTATTTCTATAATACCCAAATCAGAGGATATCCTGCCTACCAAGGTCATCATCTGCAAGAACCGCAAGCAAACCTCTGGCACTCTTGTCCCCCTGGTCCCTAGACTCCTTCTGTTCCAACCTCAGCGGGGTCAGGGCTAGTGACATAAGTGAGGCCGACCTCATCAATTGTTTCTCCCATCAGGTACGTGACAATAATATATGTATTTAAGAAGGAAAGAGAAAGAATAGAATAGAAGAATAGACATGCATAGGTGTCTGTCCAGACATGCAGGCAGCAGGGCACTAGGACCCAGGCGCACCCGTCGTCTATGACAGTACTGGGCAGGCACTAGGACCTAGGCTGCTCCTGTCAGGTGCAGGGCGGGCTACTTAAACCAGCCCTGCACAGACACTTGTTGCCGAATGGTCTTTTGTATCCTGTTGCCTGTGTTGTGAGTACTCTGATCTGGATTGTCTGACCTTGTTGCCTTCTCCTGTCCTGACCCCTTGGCTTGCCTGACTCTGCTCCTGGATGTTCCCTTATAGATCTGATCTTCTGGTAATGACCCTGCATGTGACCCGACTATCCCTTGCCTACCGTCTTGTACCGCACCGACCCGCTAGTTACCGACACGGCCTGTTTGACTCTGATCTTGCTCATCCATCCATCCCTCAGGGATCCCCGGGCTCCCTCACATCAGACTCTTAACCCACAGGAGCCTCTGGCAGACTCCTCTACCTATGGTAGAGATACCCGGTAGCTGCGACCTGGTCCCGGAACATTCCAAGTCCATCCCCACCATCAGAGGCCCTGGTGAACAAGTGTTCCGGTACTTAGACTCCTCACTCTGGGAAGGCTCTATCAGGGGACTGATAGAGGTGCTGTCAGGTGGTCCGTTACAGCACCTCTCCCCAGTCCCCACCTCAAAAGAGGGCTGCATGTGAGTGCCACAGTTCCCAAACTTGGTTGTGTTTCTCTAAATTGTCCCGAAGGCGAGCAGATAACATTTCCATAAGCTCCGCATCTCTGATACGAGTATACAATGGTCTTTGGGACGGGGTGAAGTCTTTATCCAGTTAAGAGCAATCAAACATCGAGCTGCTGTCAAAATATGCCTCAGTCATTTTTCATGTGGTGTGGAAATGTTTTGAGGCAACAAACTCAGCAAAAACATTTTAGGAGTGAAAGGAAAGGTGGAGTCCCATAGTCGTTGAATCATGTGATGAACTGCTCTCTGGTAGGGTACAATTCGAGAACAAGCCCAGTAATGGTGGAAGAGAGCCTTTAGCCCTTTTACACCACCAGCACCGATCGCTGGCAGTAGGGTGTATGTTGTGTAAATGTTCCGGGGTGAGATACAAAACATAGAGGAGTTTGTGATAATTTTCTTTATAAAGTGTACAATTGGAGCTTTTACTAGCTTGGGACCAAATGACTCGCCAAGTTTCTAAGGCAAGTTCATCCCCTAGAGAGGATTCCCACTCCAGCATGTAGGTGTGTGTACCTAGTGTCTGAAAAGGGTAAGCGTTTAACAACTTATAAACAAGATAATTGTGCAGTGCTAAAATGTACCAAGAATAGAAAGGGGCGTCCAGTTGATAATCCAAATATATGCGTTAAATGAATTGTTCTGATAACATAGTATATAGAAAAAGTTAAAGTTAAAATAGATATGATCATAGTTCAAATAAACATCAACGCTTTCGGTGATTAAAACCAAGGTGACTCTGTTATTCCCAGCTGTGCATGATTCAATATTACGGTGCGGGGTATAGGTAAAATGCACACTCACCAGATGCGCATTTATAAAGCGCGGTGTAAACAGTAAGTGATGGTCTGCCAGGCATCCCTTCTAAGGTGGTACCGGATGCAGCCTGAGTTAGGTGGCCTTCATCTGGATTATGAGATGGTCGTAAGCTGGAGGTCCCCTTTAAGGATGTGACACAATGGATAAACCTCTTCCAGGCACTGGGATGGTCACCAAGGAATTTCTTGGGGATTAAGTGCTCGGTGCAAAAAGGGAATATGTCCATGGTGTATTATTATTATTATACAGGATTTATATAGCGCCAACGGTTTGCTCAGCGCTTTACATTATAGTGGGAGACAGTACAGTAACAGTACAGTTCAATACAAGAGGGATTTGAGGGCCTGATCCTAGGAGCTTACAATCTAGGAGGGAGGGGTTAGTGGTACAACAGGTAATAACTGTGGGGGATGGAGTGGTTGGAAGAGTAGAGGAATCCAGTATTAGCTGAGGGCAGGATAGGCTTCCCTGTAGAGATAGGTTTTCAGTGATCGCCTAAAGGTAAGTAGAGTAGGTGATAGCCTGATAGATTGGGGTAGGGAGTTCCAGAGGATGGGTGACGCCCTGGAGAAGTCTTGGAGACGAGTATGGGAGGAGGAGATAAGGGAGCTGGAGAGTAAGAAGTCTTGCGAGTAGCGGAGTGTACGGTTTGGGTGATAATTAGAGATAAGATCGGTTATGTAAATTGGGGCAGTGTTGTGGACGGCTTTATATGCCCATGGTGTAGTAATTAGGTATAACTTTCATGATATACAATGTTGATATACAATGTTAAAAGGCCATATATTCACATACCCAAAGCATACAAGTAATTCAACAAAAAACCGATTGAAATGCTGTGGCATGACCTTAAGAGAGCGATTCACACCAGACATCCCAAGAATATTGCTACACTGAAACAGTTTTGTGAAGAGGAGTGGTCCAAAATGAAACGTTTGGTTGAGGTTATTGCTGCCAAAGGAGGGTCAACCAGTTATTAAGTCCAAAGGTTCACATATTTTTTCCTCCCTGCACTGTGAATGTTTACATGTTATGTGCAATTAAACCATGGCAACATCTAATGTTTGTGTAGTATTATGTTCAGCAGACTGTGTTCTTCTATTGTTGTGACTTAGATGATGTTCAGAGCACATTTTATGCCCAATTCATGCAAAACTCCACGTAATCCCAAGGGGTTCACATACTTTTTCTTGCAACTGTACATAGGCTAAAGTAGATAATACATACAGCATAAAGCTTCTGAGCAAACTGACCAGTTGGAGTTTCAATATGGCCGCCGGACCTCCGTGATCCGGCGGCGTGACGTCACAACGTGCAGGATCCTCCTTGACATGTTTTAGTATGTTCTCAAAAGGGATGTGCCATTGCCGCCTGACATCTATTCTGCTCCTTAAATAGCCCTAGATTGACTGCTCAATTAGCGGGCGCCATCTTGCCGGAGGTTAACGCGAAATGCGCATGCGCTTGGTTGCGAGCACCATTTTGCGTTGGTCCGGAATGTTAACGTAATGTCGAAGACCAGCGGGAAGTGGGTATGTGTAAGTGCCATCTTCCGTGGGTCCAGCGGAGGTAGTACAGGCAGCTCGTACGCTATTACAGGTATTATGCAGGTAAGTAAATAAGGTCACCGAGGACATATAACTATTACACAGGTCTGCAAAAAAATTTTTCTCAAGAGCTGTTTTGGTTATTCTACGTAATCTTTATGTGTTTTTGGTGCGCCGAACCTGAACATGACCTCCATTTTGTCATAGGACATCACGTTTCCTGACAATTTAGGTAACTATGTTAAAATTCGGCAATACCTCAAAATAAATGGAAATAGACTTCTAAAATTAAAGTTTTATTACAATTTTTTCATGAAAATCTTTTTGTGAACTGAAATGAGCTCACCTACACACACTAAACTCGATTCTTCTTCCCTGTGAGGCTCCTCTTGGTGCATTTAGGCTTGTGAGTAGCATCTGGAATGTCTCTCTGAAGCATTCAACAGTAGTCTGCCATCATTGTAATGCTCCATTTTCCCTGGTATCGCCTTTCCATCTCTTTAATGTCTTGGTGGAATCGTTCACCTTGTTCCTCACTCACAGCTCCCAAATTTTCAGGAAAGTAGTCAAGGTGGGACTGGAGGAAATGCACTTTCAAACTCATCAGGCAACCTAAAGCTTGAAATGGTTTCAGCATTCGTCCGACGATCTTTTTGTAGTGAGGATCTTTGTTATTGTCTAAAAATTTCTGTAGGACTTCTTTAAATGCAATCCACCCTTCTTTGTGAGGATCCGTCATGGCATTGACAAACTCTTGATCAACTAGAAGCCTTCTAATGTCTGGTCCGACGAACACACCTTCCTTCAATTTTGCCTCCAACAGGCCTGGAATCTTGGTGACCAAGTATTTGAAGCATTCTCCATCTCTTGGAAGTGATTTTATGAATTGCTTCATCAATCCCAATATTAATGTGGAGAGGTGGTAGAAGAACTTTATGGGAAGGTACCAAAGTTTCTCGGAGGACATTTTTTTCACCGACTGTTAGCACCCTCGGCTGCAAACTCTTCTTGGTCCAGTGATTTTGTCGGTCTCGACTGTCCCATAGACACAGAAAACAAGGGTATTTGGTATACCCAGCTTGTTGCCTGAGCAGCATGCACAAGACCTTCAAGTCCCCACACACTTGCCAACCATGATCTTCATATTTTCATGGTCTTCATATATTCACTCAGAGCAGCACTTGTATTCACCCCCTTTTCAGGGGGGGGGGGGCAGAGATTGTTTACCTGCAAATAACAACAAAGGGCCAGAAGAGAACTAGGGACATGAGGAAATAGAATTTTTTTTCCCTAAAACTTGCTTAGCTTATGTACAATTGTGTTCAAAATACTAGCAGTCAGACATCACTAACCGGATCAATCGCTGTTTTTGGTGGAAATGATATTTCTACATGGCAAATAATTTCCTAGCAGGTGTAGTAGAGTCATAGAAATCCAACAGACCCGACAGTCATGACATGCATGCTGCTGATTCTGTGTCATTGAATCACTCATTGAAAGGGGCGTGTTCAAAATAATAGCAGTGTGGAGTTCTATTAGTGACGTCATTCATTCTTTGATAAACAGGTGGCAATTATTGCCCTTATTTAAGGAAGGAAGGCAGCAAATGTTGGACATTCTGGTTACAGTGCATTTCTCTCTGAAATTCTGAGGAAAATGGGTCGTTCCAGACATTGTTCAGAAGAACAGCGTACCTTGATTAAAAAGTTGATTGGAGGGGAAAACATATAAAGAAGTGCAGAAAATGATCGGCTGCTCAACTAAAATGATCGCAAATGCTTTAAAATGGCAACCAAAAGCTGAAAGATGTGGAAGAAAGAGAAAAACTACCATTGGAATGGATAGAAGAATAGCCAAAATGGGGCGGACTCAGCCAACAATCAGCTCCAGGAAGATGAAAGAAGGTGTGACGTTCCCTGTGAGGACTGTTACAATTAGAAGACGCCGATGTGAAGCCAAGCTATCTGCAAGAAGTCCCCGCAAAGTCCCATTGTTGGGAAAAAGACGTGTGCTGAAGAGGTTACAATCTGCCAAAGAGCACATTGACTGGCCTAAAGAGAAATGACACAACATTTTGTGGACTGATGGAAGTAAGATTGTTCTTTTTGGGTCTAGTGGGCGGAGACAGTTTGTCAGACGACCCCCAAACACTGAATTCAAGCCACAGTACACTGTGAAGACAGTGAAGCATGGTGGTGCAAGCATCATGATATGGGGATGTTTCTCATACTACGGTGTTGGGCCTATTTATCGCATACCAGGGATCATGGATCAGTTTGAATCCATCAGAATACTTGAAGAGGTCATGCTGCCTTATGCTGAAGAGGAAATGCCCTTGAAATGGGTGTTCCAACAAGACAAAGACCCCAAACACACCAGTAAACGTGCAACATCTTGGTTCCGGACCAACAAGATGGACGTTATGGAGTGGCCAGCCCTATCCCCGGATCTTCATCCAATAGAAAACTTGTGGGGTGACATCAAAAATGCCGTTTCTGAGGCAAAACCAAGAAATAGAGAAGAACTGTGGAATGTGGTCCAATCATCCTGGGCTGGAATACCTGATCACAGGGGCCAGAAGTTGGGGGACTCCATGCAACACAGATGTACAGCAGTTCTCAGAAACAGTGCGACTACAACCAAATATTCATGAAGTCAGTCAAAGGAAAGCAAAATCTTCAAACATTTCTCAGTTTATATAGTGAATGTTTGAGTTTGTAAAGAAGAATACCAACACGGCCATTTTTTTGAACCGTCTAATATTCACTTTTCTTCCATTTTTTTTAGAGGAACACCACAAATTTGATGTATTTTTCTTCATGTTGTGATTTGGAATAGAATGTGTCGTGTTCCCAATGCATTTGTGTGGATGGAAATAAAAGGATTAGAAGGATTTTCAGCTTTATTCACTTTTTTCAACACACTGCTATTATTTTGAACACAACTGTATATATTGCTGACCATCAGATTTACAGTGCTATATTGTTTTTTACATAACTCGGACAACCCCTTTAAGGTTTTTTTGGCATTTTATATCTTAAATGCACTTATGTGAATTAATAGTGATTTGGAATTTAAATTTGGTTAAAAACCCATAATATAAAAAAAATACCAAAAATTAAAAAAAATTGATAAATTTAAAGACAATTTTGCATTTTGTGGCAAATCATGACTTCTAGGAGTTTTACATAGAATTACATATTAGTCAACGAGTGATTAGAAGATGTATAAAAAATGTTTTTATAAAAATTGAAAAAAGTGATAAAAAAAGAGGGGAGCCACCTGCTCTATCTAGAATGTAGCCTATTATACATACAAAGATACATTAGACGGTAAAATAAGAACAAAAAACATATATAACATGATTCCATAATTCACAAGCTATATGGAGGTAAAAAAGTTAAAAATTTAAAATATGAAATCAGAGTACATCTCTAATAGAAGAAATCATAAAAAACATAAACTCAAATGATGTAAAAAAACATAAATAAAAAAGGCATAAGAATAGTAGTTTAAAATAACAAAATGATAAAATATACAGAATAGAATGCTATGGACTAGAATCAGATGCCGTAAAAATGTCTACCATAAAAATGTAATACCAGAAACAGAAAAGGCATAAAAATAGTAACATAAACTGATAAATGATAAAAATATATAGAATAGAATGCTATGGACTAGAATCAGATACCATAAAAATGTCTAAAACCACAATAAAACTCAGCATAAGAAGACGTATAGTGAATCGTAGATAATGAATAAATAAAAAGGCAGGGCTCTAATAAAGACCTAAATGAAATGTCAAAGATAAAAAATCAAAAACCAGCTGTTATCTATAAAACAATTAATGTCTATGTCGTGGCCTGCAGGGCTTAATGTCCTCATGTCATAGATCCACTTTGTTTCCATTTGTGAAACAAGTCTGCTTTTGTTGGACCCTCACCAATGGTTTTGAATTATATCTATACCACCTGCTATGGTGGTATCTGTAATGTTTTGATAGTGAATGTTCCTTCAAGCCCCTCTTAATATTGTAAATGTGCTCCCGGAATCTATCCCTTAGTCTTCTAGTAGTAGCGACCTATGTACTGCTTGTGACATGGGCACTCAAATAGATATACAGCATAGCGACTGTTACACGTTATGAACGAAGATATGTTGTAAGTTCTTCCTGTGGATGTGGATGTAAAGGATTCTGTTTTCTTTAAAGAAGTCTTGCTCTGCTGGAAAATGACACGTTTTTTACATGGGTAAAAGCCTTTCATGGTAGTAAAAAAAAGTAGATCTTAAAGGGGGATCTATTACATTAGGAGAAATCCTTTTTCTTAGGGTGGGTGCTTTTCGAAAAATGATTTCTGGCCTTTCAGGTAGGACTCTAGACAAAATAGGGTTTGCTCCCAAAATATTCCAGTTCTTGTTAATAATCTTACTAACTGTTTTGAATTGTATGGAGAAGGATGTTACAAATGGACAGAACTTGCCGCTTCTCTGGATAGTAGAATTAGACAACATGGAATCTCTGTTTAGACCAGCTATATGCTCCATTTCCATGTCTAACTTAGCTTTATCATAACCTTTTTCAATGAACCTCTGTAGCTTTGGTGTGGTAAGCTTCTATATTGGTACAATTCCTTCTCACCCTCATAAATTGGCCCTTAGGGATAGTAGCTAGCCAGCTATCTGTCGAGATGTAACTATTTCTATCGGTTTAACAATTTATAGGCATCTGAGATTTAGCCTTTTCGAGAGGGACCTTCTGCCAGACGTTTTTCAAAGAGCATAGGTTTAGGAAACTGCAGTGTAGAAGTCAGGGAAAGGGCAAAATGTCTTATTTACAAATAGCCATAGTGAGCTGCAGAGGGAAAATTATATTTAGATTGTAGTCGCTCTGTCAGGGAACGAGAAGATCGCCACGGCGCACGAATCTGCGCATGCGCAGGATCCCGACAAGGCATACAGGAAGGCGGGCACTAGGACCCAAGCGTGCCTGTCACCAACGACGGCACCGGGCAGGCACTAGGACCCAGGCGTGCCTGTCGGCGCCGGGCGGGCTATTTAAACTGGCCATTGCAATGTCCAACTTGCCCTATGGTCTTTATCCTCTGCTTGTGTCCTGATCCTGTGTGTGTACCTTTGTTGCCGAAACCAGCCTGCTCCTGATTACTGCTGACCATCTCCTGCCCTGACCCCTGGCTTGCCTCTGAACCATTCTTCTGCCTGCTCCTGATCGTCTGACCTCTCGTTGCTGAACTTGGCCTGTGACCAGACTATCCTTTGTCTGCTGCTCTGATTCCGTTCTGCCTCCACAGTTCCCGACCCGGCCTGTCTGACTCCGCTACTTGCTTCACGGTGTGTCCGCATCCATCCATTCTGCACGGATCTATCTCTTTACCTCTCAGGTCTTCCCTGCCTCTTCACGTTAGGCTCTTACCCAGCTATGTTCCACTAGCAGTCCTCTCTACTACAGTTAGGGTGTACCCGGGGTCTCAGCCTGCTCCAAGTCCATCCCCACCATCAGGGGCTCTGGTGAACAAGCAGACTGGGGCTTAGACTCCAAGCAATGGTGAATCCAAGACTGTGGATCCATAGAGCTATCCGTTAGATCGTGACACGCACAAAGGAAAGTAGCTTTCATGTAACGGGGTCTACTAGCTGTCGAAATTGAAATAATTGTAATCATAACCAAGGGGATATCATTAATGTGGATAGACTGGCACTTCGGGGTTATATAGGAAAGAGGTCATTAAAGAAGCATTGTTGTCATGTGATACCTACACTTCAGCATATTCCATACCTTGAGGAGAAAGGACATGGTGCACAGAAGTCTACAAGAGGGCACTATTGCACTTGCATTCCACAAGAGGATATTTGGGTGGACCAGAGCCAGCCAAAGTTTTTCCACCTCCATCCACCTATTATAAGTGAACAGAGTGGACCAGGAAGATAGATCTCTCACCTACGCTGCATGATAATAGGATAATAGGGAAGGGAATCCCAAACCCCCATCTGTTAGGAATGTGAATCAAACCGATCTTGTGACTCTATGGAGCTTGTATGCCCAACTAAAGTCCAATAAATCTGCTTGTAACTTCCGGAGATGAGTGGGGGGGATAGGGATTGGTAATGTTAGAAATCGGTACAAAAGCTTGGGGAGCAGGGGCGGACTGACAACTCATGGGGCCCCTGGGCAATAGGGGATCATGGGGCCCCTGTGTTCTTGCCCAAACTCAAAAAAGCCTATGAAATAGGTACCAGGGGCATCTCATGGGGCCTCCTACTGACCCCGGGCCCTCAGGCAGTGCCCGAGTTTCCAAATGGTCAGTCTGCCCCTGTTGGGGAGTATATTCATTTTAACAGAGATAATGCGGCCTATCCATGAATTATGGTAAGTCTTCCATTTGAGATGAGTCGCTCGTATGGATTTAAAAAGGGGAAGAAATTTTCCTTGTATAAGAAGGCATAGGACGAAGTAATATGGACACCGAGATATTTGATTGAGGAGGTTCTCCATTCATAAAAAAAAGTGGAAGATAAATGATGGATATCCAACTGAGGGATATTTACAGGGAGAAACTCCGATTTGGAGCCTCTCTACCCAACCCCCAGCTCTTCGTGGGGGTTGAGTAGAGAGGTGCGAATCTGGGTCAGAGTAAGGAGAATGTCATCCGCAAAAAGAGAAATTTTGAATTCTCTGCCTTGGACCGGGATACCCCGTATATCGGAATTAGTGCAAATATGAACTGCCAGTGGTTCGATACAGAGTGCAAATAATAAGGGAGAAAGGGGCAGTCTTGTTGCATCCTGATTTTAATGGAAAAAAAAAGAGGACGAAATCGCAAAAAGCCATTTTACCTGGGCCGTAGGAGAAGTGTATAGATCAGGGGTGGGCAAACTTTTTGACTTGAGAGCCGCAATGGGTTCATATATTGGACCCGGGGGCCGGAACAAGAGTAGATGAATGATGTGTATGTGTCATCCATAGTAAGTATAGTAATATTCCCCCATAGTAAGCATAGTAATTCATCCCCCATATAGTAATTCATCCCCCATAGTAATTCATCCCCCATATAGTAATTCATCCCCCATATAGTAATTCATCCCCCATATAGTAATTCATCCCCCATAGTAACTCATCCCCCATATAGTAACTCATCCCCCTTATAGTAATTCATCCCCCCTATAGTAATTCATCCCCCCTATAGTAATTCATTCCCCATAGTAATTCATCCCCCATATAGTAATTCATTCCCCATATTAATTCATCCCCCATAGTAATTCATCCCCCATAGTAATTCATCCCCCATATAGTAATTCATCCCCCATAGTAATTCATCCCCCATATAGTAACTCATCCCCCATATAGTAATTCATCCCCCCTATAGTAATTCATCCCCCATAGTAATTCATCCCCCATATAGTAATTCATCCCCCCTATAGTAATTCATTCCCCCTATAGTAATTCATTCCCCATAGTAATTCATCCCCCATATAGTAACTCATCCCCCATATAGTAATTCATCCCCCCTATAGTAATTCATCCCCCATAGTAATTCATCCCCCCTATAGTAATTCATCCCCCCTATAGTAATTCATCCCCCATAGTAATTCATCCCCCCTATAGTAATTCATCCCCCATAGTAATTCATCCCCCCTATAGTAATTCATCCCCCCTATAGTAATTCATTCCCCATAGTAATTCATCCCCCCTATAGTAATTCATCCCCCATATAGTAATTCATCCCCCATAGTAATTCATCCCCCCTATAGTAATTCATCCCCCATATAGTAATTCATCCCCCATATAGTAATTCATCCCCCATATAGTAATTCATCCCCCATATAGTAATTCATCCCCCATAGTAATTCATTCCCCATATAGTAATTCATCCCCCATAGTAATTCATCCCCCATATAGTAATTAATTCCCCATATTAAGTCCCCAAGTCCCCCCTGTGTCAATTCACTTACCTTTGCTCCGCGCGTTCCTCTCGCCGTGTTCCCGCGTCGTTCCGGTCTTCAGGGCGGACTGTGAGAGGAGCCTAGCTCCCCTCCCCTCACGTTCATCACGCTGCCCCGCCTACACACATTCTGACAGCCGATGTTTACCACGCTCTGCGGGCCGGATTAAAAGGTCCGCCAGGCCGTATACGCCCATTGCTGGTATAGATGAAGGATTGCTCTGAGGAAGGGGCCTTTAAAACCTGCATAAGCAAGGGTTTCAAAAAGAAAAGGCCAGCTGAGGCAATCAAACGCCTTTCCAGCATCAAGATCTTTTGTCTTACGATCGTTTGTCTCTGCTGGCAATAACAACTAAGTCAATCACCCGTCTCGTGTTGTCACCTGCCTGGCGGAACGGGACAAATCCTACCTGATCCTTGTGTATTAATGATAGAAGAACCTCATTGAAACGTATGGATAGTAATTCGGTGAATATTTTGAAATGTGAATTCAGTAGGTCTATCGGTGTGAAGTTAGTACAAAGAGTGTGATCTTACTCTGGTTTAGGTATTATCGTGATGTAGGAGCGCTGCATGTCCGCCACCATAGGGTTTTGGTGTAAAAAGCGTACCGTATGTGGCAGCAAAATAGGAAGAAAGGACTTGTAGTATTCGTACGGAAGACCGCCCGGACCCGGAGACTTACAATTAGGGGGCGATTTAAACGTATTCTCTATTTCTTCATCTATAATAGGTTTATAAAGAGATTGGAGATCAGAGGAGGAGAGCTTAGACATACCACTGTGCGCCACATAGTGCCGAATGTGGGATAATAAAGATGGGGGAGCAGGTCGTGTGGGATATCTGCTGCATTATAGAGCTGGGCATAATAGTCCCTGAATATCTGCATAACAGAGGTGTGATTGAGGGGTACCCTCCTTGTCTCTAATGGTTTGTGACATAGAAGAGTAGGTTTTGCCTTTTCATTTATTACCTAAATGAGCTATCCGTTTTGCGCATAAACTGTTGGGTGGTGGCCAGCTACCGTTTGTGGTGTGTCTGGTGTGGGGGTGTGTGGACAGTGGAAGAGTGGTTAACACCGGGGTTCCGGCTTTTGGATAGCTTGAGGAATCTTAGAAGGTTGTGCCAATTTCTATGCTGCTCCTCAACCCTAATTAGTGCACCAGATTGTATGTAAGATTTGTATCTGTCCATGTGTGTGGTCAGCCAGCTGGATTGGAGTGGAGTCTCCCTCCGGTGGTGGCCAAGAGGTAGTGCGGGCTGTGAAAGTACCGTATTTTTCGCTCCATAAGACGCACTTTTTTCCCCCCAAAAAAGAGGGGGAAATGTCAGTGTGTCTTATGGAGCGAATATGGAGCCACCACCACCGTGTGAGAATACCGGGCCGTCTCTTATGTGCAGCAGGATCTTACCTGCTCCTTGGTCCAGCGCTGCACAATCTTCCCACGCCGGCTTCTTCCCGCCACAGCATCTGTGACAGCCGGGTGCCCAGAGCGCATGCGTGAGAAACGCTGCGCTTTGTGAATGGTGCAGCATCTTCTGGGACACATGATGGTCCCAGAAGACGCCGGACCAATCACAAAGCGCAGCGCTTCTCGCGCATGCCCACTTGGTACCCGGCTGTCAGCCAGATGCCCACACTAAACGGAGAACAACTCCATGGAAGTGGGAGTGGGTACCTGTCAAATTCAGGTACCCGCTCCCCCTCCCTCCCCTGAACATTTCTTCTGGCAGTTATGGCTGCAATCTTTCTTGGTCTACCTGAACTTGGCTTGATATCAAGAGATCCCCGAACTTTCTACTTTTTATTAGGTGATTTTACAGTACTGATTGACATATTCAAAGCTTTGGACATCTTTTTATTTCCTTTTCCATCTTTATAAAGTTCCATTACCTTGTTACGCAGGACTTTTGACAGTTCTTTTCTGTCCCCCCAGGCTCAGTATCTAGCCTAGTCAGTGCTTCCACGTAACAACTAACAAACTCATTGACTATTTAAACACTGACACTGATTGCAATTTAAAAAGCCACAGATGTGGGACATGAACCTCTAATTGGCATTGGACCCCGTGTGTGTCACCTTGTGTGTCTGTACCAAGGATGAACATTCCAGGGGGCGGAGACTTCTGATCCGGGCCATTTGGGTGATTTCTGTTATCATTATGATTTAAAAAGGAGCCAAACAACTATTTGATAATAAATGGCTTCATATGATCATCATCCTTCAATAAAAGAGCATTTTTTGGCAGATCAGTCATATTTTCAATATCAATGCCAAAATTTCACAATTTCTCCCGGGGTATGCAAACTTTTGAGCACAACTGTATTTCGGAGAATATTACCTTGGAGGTCCTTCCCTTCAACTTGCAGCCTAGTTCTTTAAATTGATATACTACTTTTGTCATAGTGTAATATGAAAAAAAAAATCTTAAAAAAGAGACATTTGAATAAAAAAGAAAATAAATTATACAGGTTTTTTTTTTCGTACTGTCACCAGTCAGTGTCCCTGATCACCGCCGTGCCAGCTATATGATGACGCTGTACTGCACTGGTGACAGTATGTAAAAAAAAAGATTGTGAACATAATTTGTTTAATTTTCTCATTTTCCGAAAAATGACAAAAAAATTACAACTTCAAAAAACTCGCCATGCCTCTTATGAAATATGTTGTATTGTCTACTTTGTAAAAAAGGGTCATTTGGGGGATATCTGTACCGTCCTGATATTTGGGGGATATCTGTACCATCCTGACATTTGGGGGATATCTGTACCATCCTGACATTTGGGGGATATCTGTACCGTTCTGACATTTGGGGGATATCTGTACCGTCCTGACATTTGGGGGATATCTGTACCGTTCTGACATTTGGGGGATATCTGTACCGTCCTGACATTTGGGGGATATCTGTACCGTCCTGACATTTGGAGGATATCTGTCCCGTCCTGACATTTGGGGGATATCTGTACCGTCCTGACATTTGGGGGATATCTGTACCGTCCTGACATTTGGGGGATATCTGTACCGTTCTGACATTTGGGGGATATCTGTACCGTCCTGACATTTGGGGGATATCTGTACCGTTCTGACATTTGGGGGATATCTGTACCGTCCTGACATTTGGAGGATATCTGTACCGTTTTGACATTTGGGGGATATCTGTACCGTCCTGACATTTGGAGGATATCTGTACCGTTTTGACATTTGGGGGATATCTGTACCGTTCTGACATTTGGAGGTATCTGTACCGTTCTGACATTTGGAGGTATCTGTACCGTCCTGACATTTGGAGGATATCTGTACCGTTCTGACATTTGGGGGATATCTGTACCGTCCTGACATTTGGGGGATATCTGTACCATTTTGACATTTGGGGGATATCTGTACCGTCCTGACATTTGGAGGATATCTGTACCGTTCTGACATTTGGGGGGTATCTGTACCGTCCTGACATTTGGGGGATATCTGTACCGTCCTGACATTTGGGGGATATCTGTACCGTTTTGACATTTGGGGGATATCTGTACCGTCCTGACATTTGGAGGATATCTGTCCTGTCCTGACATTTGGGGGATATCTGTACCGTCCTGACATTTGGGGGATATCTGTACCGTTTTGACATTTGGGGGATATCTGTACCGTCCTGACATTTGGGGGGTATCTGTCCTGTCCTGACATTTGGGGGATATCTGTCCTGTCCTGACATTTGGGGGATATCTGTCCTGTCCTGACATTTGGGGGATATCTGTCCTGTCCTGACATTTGGAGGATATCTGTACCGTTCTGACATTTGGGGGATATCTGTACCGTCCTGACATTTGGGGGATATCTGTACCATTTTGACATTTGGGGGATATCTGTACCGTCCTGACATTTGGAGGATATCTGTACCGTTCTGACATTTGGGGGGTATCTGTACCGTCCTGACATTTGGGGGATATCTGTACCGTCCTGACATTTGGGGGATATCTGTACCGTTTTGACATTTGGGGGATATCTGTACCGTCCTGACATTTGGAGGATATCTGTCCTGTCCTGACATTTGGGGGATATCTGTACCGTCCTGACATTTGGGGGATATCTGTACCGTTTTGACATTTGGAGGATATCTGTACCGTTCTGACATTTGGGGGGTATCTGTACCGTCCTGACATTTGGGGGATATCTGTCCTGTCCTGACATTTGGGGGATATCTGTCCTGTCCTGACATTTGGGGGATATCTGTACCGTTCTGACATTTGGGGGATATCTGTACCGTCCTGACATTTGGGGGGTATCTGTACCGTCCTGACATTTGGGGGATATCTGTACCGTCCTGACATTTGGGGGATATCTGTACCGTCCTGACATTTGGGGGATATCTGTACCGTCCTGACATTTGGGGGATATCTGTATCGTCCTGACATTTGGGGGATATCTGTATCGTCCTGACATTTGGGGGATATCTGTACCGTCCTGACATTTGGGGGATATCTGTACCGTCCTGACATTTGGGGGATATCTGTACCATTCTGAAATTTGGGGGGATATCTGTACCGTTCTGAAATTTGGGGGGATATCTGTACCGTTCTGACATTTGGGGGATATCTGTACCGTCCTGACATTTGGGGGGATATCTGTACCGTTCTGACATTTGGGGGATATCTGTACCGTTCTGACATTTGGGGGGATATCTGTACCGTCCTGACATTTGGGGGATATCTGTACTGTCCTGACTAGAGATGAGCGAAGAAATGAAAAATTCGATTCGGCTGATTCGGCGAATTCCAGTATGAAATTTGATTCAATGTGAATTTCTCCGCTACGAAGATGACTTATAAAAAGGGTTTCTAGGCTTCAGAGAGCCTTTAAATTAGTGCAGAACACTGTACCTTTAATTTAAATGCCCTTGGAGATCAGGAAGGAGAAGGAGAAGGAGAAGGAGAAGGAGAAGGATGAGAAGAAGGAGAAGGAGAAGGATGAGAAGAAGGAGAAGGAGAAGGATGAGAAGAAGGAGAAGGATGAGAAGAAGGAGAAGGAGAAGGATGAGAAGAAGGAGAAGGATGAGAAGAAGGAGAAGGATGAGAAGAAGGAGAAGGATGAGAAGAAGGAGAAGAAGGAGAAGGATGAGAAGGAGAAGGATGAGAAGAAGGAGAAGGAGAAGGATGAGAAGAAGGAGAAGGAGAAGGATGAGAAGAAGGAGAAGGAGAAGGATGAGAAGATGGAGAAGGAGAAGGATGAGAAGAAGGAGAAGGAGAAGGATGAGAAGAAGGATGAGAAGAAGGAGAAGGAGAAGGATGAGGAGAAGGAGAAGGAGAAGGAGAAGAAGAAGGATGAGAAGAAGGAGAAGGAGAAGGATGAGAAGAAGGAGAAGGATGAGAAGAAGGAGAAGGATGAGAAGAAGGAGAAGGAGAAGGAGAAGCAGAAGGAGAAGGATGAGAAGAAGGAGAAGGATGAGAAGATGGAGAAGGAGAAGGATGAGAAGATGGAGAAGGAGAAGGATGAGAAGAAGGAGAAGGAGAAGGATGAGAAGAAGGAGAAGGAGAAGGATGAGGAGAAGGAGAAGGATGAGAAGAAGGAGAAGGATGAGAAGAAGGAGAAGGAGAAGGATGAGAAGAAGGAGAAGGATGAGAAGAAGGAGAAGGATGAGAAGAAGGAGAAGGATGAGAAGAAGGAGAAGGAGAAGGATGAGAAGAAGGAGAAGGATGAGAAGAAGGAGAAGGAGAAGGAGAAGCAGAAGGAGAAGGATGAGAAGAAGGAAAAGGAGAAGGATGAGAAGATGGAGAAGGAGAAGGATGAGAAGAAGGAGAAGGAGAAGGATGAGAAGAAGGAGAAGGAGAAGGATGAGAAGAAGGAGAAGGAGAAGGATGAGAAGAAGGAGAAGGATGAGAAGAAGGATGAGAAGAAGGAGAAGGATGAGAAGAAGGAGAAGGAGAAGGATGAGAAGAAGGAGAAGGAGAAGGATGAGAAGAAGGAGAAGGAGAAGGATGAGAAGAAGGAGAAGGAGAAGGATGAGAAGAAGGAGAAGGAGAAGGATGAGAAGAAGGAGAAGGAGAAGGATGAGAAGAAGGATGAGAAGAAGGAGAAGGAGAAGGATGAGAAGAAGGAGAAGGATGAGAAGAAGGAGAAGGAGAAGGATGAGAAGAAGGAGAAGGAGAAGGATGAGAAGAAGGAGAAGGAGAAGGATGAGAAGAAGGAGAAGGAGAAGGATGAGGAGAAGGAGAAGGATGAGAAGAAGGAGAAGGATGAGAAGAAGGAGAAGGAGAAGGATGAGAAGAAGGAGAAGGATGAGAAGAAGGAGAAGGATGAGAAGAAGGAGAAGGATGAGAAGAAGGAGAAGGAGAAGGATGAGAAGAAGGAGAAGGATGAGAAGAAGGAGAAGGAGAAGGAGAAGCAGAAGGAGAAGGATGAGAAGAAGGAAAAGGAGAAGGATGAGAAGATGGAGAAGGAGAAGGATGAGAAGAAGGAGAAGGAGAAGGATGAGAAGAAGGAGAAGGAGAAGGATGAGAAGAAGGAGAAGGAGAAGGATGAGAAGAAGGAGAAGGATGAGAAGAAGGATGAGAAGAAGGAGAAGGATGAGAAGAAGGAGAAGGAGAAGGATGAGAAGAAGGAGAAGGAGAAGGATGAGAAGAAGGAGAAGGAGAAGGATGAGAAGAAGGAGAAGGAGAAGGATGAGAAGAAGGAGAAGGAGAAGGATGAGAAGAAGGATGAGAAGAAGGAGAAGGAGAAGGATGAGAAGAAGGAGAAGGATGAGAAGAAGGAGAAGGAGAAGGATGAGAAGAAGGAGAAGGAGAAGGATGAGAAGAAGGAGAAGGAGAAGGATGAGAAGAAGGAGAAGGATGAGAAGAAGGAGAAGGAGAAGGATGAGGAGAAGGAGAAGGAGAAGGATGAGAAGAAGGAGAAGGAGAAGGATGAGAAGAAGGAGAAGGATGAGAAGAAGGAGAAGGAGAAGGAGAAGCAGAAGGAGAAGGATGAGAAGAAGGAGAAGGATGAGAAGATGGAGAAGGAGAAGGATGAGAAGAAGGAGAAGGAGAAGGATGAGAAGAAGGAGAAGGATGAGAAGAAGGAGAAGGAGAAGGATGAGAAGAAGGAGAAGGATGAGAAGAAGGAGAAGGAGAAGGATGAGAAGAAGGAGAAGGATGAGAAGAAGGAGAAGGATGAGAAGAAGGAGAAGGATGAGAAGAAGGAGAAGGAGAAGGATGAGAAGAAGGAGAAGGATGAGAAGAAGGAGAAGGATGAGAAGAAGGAGAAGGATGAGAAGAAGGAGAAGGATGAGAAGAAGGAGAAGGATGAGAAGAAGGAGAAGGAGAAGCAGAAGGAGAAGGATGAGAAGAAGGAAAAGGAGAAGGATGAGAAGATGGAGAAGGAGAAGGATGAGAAGAAGGAGAAGGAGAAGGATGAGAAGAAGGAGAAGGAGAAGGATGAGAAGAAGGAGAAGGATGAGAAGAAGGAGAAGGATGAGAAGAAGGATGAGAAGAAGGAGAAGGATGAGAAGAAGGAGAAGGAGAAGGATGAGAAGAAGGAGAAGGATGAGAAGAAGGATGAGAAGAAGGAGAAGGATGAGAAGAAGGACAGTTCTGTGACAGTTTCTGTCTATTTCTGACAGTTCTGGGACATTCACTCCATACAGCGGTTGAAACATTGTATCTATTTGTTTCCATAAATGGATCCATTTATGGAAACAAATAGATACAATGTTTCAACCGCTGTATGGAAGGACAGTCCCAGAACTGTCATTAATAGTCTATTTCTGACAGTTCTATGACATTCCCTCCATACAGCGGTTGAAACCGCTGTATGGAGTGAATGTCCCAGAACTGTCATAAATAGTCTATTTCTGACAGTTCTGGGACAATCACTCCATACAGCGATGAGAAGAAGGAGAAGGATGAGAAGAAGGAGAAGGATGAGAAGAAGGAGAAGGATGAGAAGAAGGAGAAGGAGAAGGAGAAGGATGAGAAGAAGGAGAAGGAGAAGGATGAGAAGAAGGATGAGAAGAAGGAGAAGGAGAAGGATGAGGAGAAGGAGAAGGAGAAGAAGAAGGATGAGAAGAAGGAGAAGGATGAGAAGAAGGAGAAGGATGAGAAGAAGGAGAAGGATGAGAAGAAGGAGAAGGAGAAGGAGAAGCAGAAGGAGAAGGATGAGAAGAAGGAGAAGGATGAGAAGATGGAGAAGGAGAAGGATGAGAAGAAGGAGAAGGAGAAGGATGAGAAGAAGGAGAAGGAGAAGGATGAGAAGAAGGAGAAGGAGAAGGATGAGGAGAAGGAGAAGGATGAGAAGAAGGAGAAGGATGAGAAGAAGGAGAAGGAGAAGGATGAGAAGAAGGAGAAGGATGGATCCATTTATGGAAACAAATAGATACAATGTTTCAACCGCTGTATGGAAGGACAGTCCCAGAACTGTCATTAATAGTCTATTTCTGACAGTTCTATGACATTCCCTCCATACAGCGGTTGAAACCGCTGTATGGAGTGAATGTCCCAGAACTGTCATAAATAGTCTATTTCTGACAGTTCTGGGACAATCACTCCATACAGCGGTTGAAACCGCTGTATGGAGTGAATGTCCCAGAACTGTCAGAAATAGACTATTTATGACAGTTCTGGGACATTTACTCCATACAGCGGTTGAAACATTGTATCTATTTTTTTCCATAAATGACATTCTGCAGATACACTTAGAGGAGCGCTGCAGATACACTTTTGCCGGCTTGGAATTATTCTTATTTTCATCCTACTTCTTCTTCTTCATCCTCATCCTCATCCTTTTCTTCTTCTTCTGAGGATGAGGATGAGGATGAAGAAGTAGAAGAAGAAGTAGGATGAAAATAAGAATTCCAAACCGGCAAAAAGTGTATGTGCAGAGTTCCTCTATTTCTGACAGTTCTCTGACAGCTCCTTCACATGTACAGCGGTTGAAACATCTGTATCCTAAATGGATACTAATAGATACAATGTTTCAACCGCTTTACATGTGTTCCTTCTGTCAGAGAACTGTCAGAAATAGCGGAGCTCACTGCAGGGACACTTTTGCCGGCTGATCTGGAAATATTCGATTCGCGCACCCGAAGTAGGCAAAATTTCGGATTCGACGCGAATCGAATATTTCCTGAAATTCGACTCGAATTCCGGTTCGCCTGGTTCGATTCGCTCATCTCTAGTCCTGACATTTGGGGGATATCTGTACTGTTCTGACATTTGGGGGGTATCTGTACCGTCCTGACATTTGGGGGATATCTGTACAGTCCTGACATTTGGGGATATCTGTCCTGTCATCTGGGGGGATATCTGTCCTGTCATCTGGGGGGATATCTGTCCTGTCTTGACATTTGGGGGATATCTGTCCTGTCATCTGGGGGGATATCTGTCCTGTCTTGACATTTGGGGGATATCTGTCCCGTCCTGACATTTGGGGGGATATCTGTCCTGTCCTGACATTTGGGGGGATATCTGTCCTGTCCTGACATTTGGGGGGATATCTGTCCTGTCCTGACATTTGGGGGATATCTGTCCTGTCCTGACTCTTGGGGGATACCTGTACTTTCCTGACATTTGGGGAATATCTGTACTGTTTTTTTGGGCCTCAAGAAATTAGAGCTCCCGTCAGTACTTCAGGTTTGATCGATTTTCAGGTATATCCCATAGTTTGTGAACTCTATAACTTTCCTACAGACTAAATACTGATTTGAGTTATTTTCACCAAAGACATGTAGCAGAATACATCTCGGTCTAAATTTATGAAGAACAATTATATTTGCTAACTTTTATAACAGAAACAAAGAAAAACATGTTTTTTTTCTACATTTTCTGTCGTTTTCTGTTAATTTAGCAAAAAATAAAAACCCCAGCCGTGATTAATACCACCAAAAGAAAGCTCTAGTTGTGTGAACGAAATTATAACATTTTTGTTTGGGTACAGTGTTGCATGACTGCGCAATTGTCATTCAAAGTGTGAGAGCGCTAAAACCTGAAAATTGGTCTGGGCAGGAAGGGGGTAAAAGTGTCCGGTATTAAAGTGGTTAATAGCAAAAAGTAAAAAAATATTGTTTTTTTTTCCGCAAAATTGTCAGTCTTTTTTTTATAGCGCAAAAAATAAAAATGCACAGGTGATCAAATACCACCAAAAAAAACTCAATTCGTGGGAAAAGGAAATTTAATTTGAGTGCAGCGTTGCATGACCGTGCAATTGTCGGTTAAAGTAAAGCAGCACCGTAACGCAAAAAAAAAATGGTCAGGAAGGGGAGGGGGAATCCTCTGGTGGGAGAAGAGTTAAACTACAGGCTTGGGGGGCGCCTTAAAGCTGCACACGGTGTTACAGAACAGTCCGATTTTCAGGGACAGTCTCAGCGACAGCATGCACAGAGGAACTGATTATTTTCTTGTACAATTATCTTGGCTTACATACAGCAGAAGCGCCCCAATCTGACTCACTTCATTTTATTCAATCTATTCAATTCAATGTAGATACGTTTTTTTTGGTGGTTTTAGCAGCAACGTGTATTTTCCATCAGGCAGTTATTGACACTTTGAAGAGAAGTCAGGGAAGTCTCCATGGGAAGATTGTAGATGATATCAGCATTAAGTGTGATGTATAATCACATCGCCCCCCCATGGGGTTCGCTGATATCGGTTCTGATTACAATGATAGATGGAGATTGAGTTGGACAGCATCCAGTATTCCCATGTTCACTATACAAAGTGTATCTAATATACAGGACAACACTGCATCCAGAATGTATTCCCAGCGCTTAACTTTTGCCACATTTTGTTATGTTAAAGCCTTATTCCAAAATTGGTTGAATTCATTTTTTTCCTCAACATTCTACAAACAATGTAGAATGTTCATTTTGAAATCTTTGCAATTTGCTAAAAATCAAAAACGAAAAAAAAAACCCCATGTACATAAGTATTCCCAGCCTTTGCCATGACACTCATAATTGAGCTGTGGGGCATCCTGTTCCCACTGATCATCCATGAGATGTTTCCACAACTTAATTGGAGTCCACCTGTGGGACATTCACTGGATTGGACATGATTACGAAAGGCATAAACCTGTCTATATAAGGTGCATGTCAGAGCACAAACCAAGCCATGAAGTCCAAGGAATTGTCTGTAGACCTCCGAGACAGGATTGTATCCAGGCACAGATCTGGGGAAGGGTACAGAAAATGTTCTGCAGCATTGAAGGTCCCAATGAGCACAGTGCCCCACATCATCTGTAAATGGAAAAGTTTGGTACCACCAGGAATCTTCCTAGAGCTGGCCGCCCGGCCAAAATGAGCGATCGAGGGAGAAGGGCCTGAGCCAGGGAGATACTCAAGCACCCGATGGTCACTCTGAAAGACCTCCAGCATTTACCTGTGGAGAGAGGAGAAACTTCCAGAAGAATAACCATCGCTGCAGCACTCCACCAATCAGGCCTGTATGGTAGAGTGGCCAGACGGAAGCCACTCCTCAGTAAAAAGCAAATGGCAGCCCGCCTGGTGTTTGCCTAAAAGCCCAGATGCGATTTCTCCTGCGCTCAAGGACCCAGGCCGGTGGCGAGTAGATGGTACCAAAACCAGAAAAAAGCGACCACCAGTGCATACAAGGTTGTGCAGTTCCAAACAAGGCTGGGGAAGCCCGACCAATACTGCAAAGTGAAACAAAAACGAGAAGTGCACCAACCTTGCGCAGTACCTCAGTAACCAAATTTTATTAATAAAGAATGGTACTCACAAACAGCGAATAAAATGAGGCATGTAGTCCTCAAAGGGACTTCAGAGATAAGGAGCCAGCGCGAATCCCATCATGGGGGTAGACACTCGGTACAGCATTTGCCAAAAAGCACTTGAGGGACTCTCAGACCATGAGAAACAAAACTCTCTGGTCTGATGAAACAAAGATTGAACTCTTTGGTCTGAATGCCAAGTGTCAAGTCTGGAGGAAACCAGGCACCGCTGACCACCTGGCCAATACCATTCCTACAGTGAAGCATGGTGGTGGCAGCATCATGCTGTGGGGATGTTTTTCAGAGGCAGGAACTTGGAGACTAGTCAGGATCAAAGGAAAGGTGAATGCAGTAATGTACAGAGACATCCTTGATGAAAATCTGTTCCAGAGCGCTCTGGACCTTAGACTGGGGCGACGGTTCATCTTTCAACAAGACAATGACCCTGAGCACATAGCCCACATAGCAAAGGAGTGGCTACGGGCCAACTCTGAGAATGTCCTGGAGTGGCCCAGCCAGACTTAAACCCAATTGAACATCTCTGGAGAGATCTGAAAATGGCTGTGCACCGCCGCTCCCCATCCAACCTGATGGAGCTTGAGAGGTACTGCAAAGAAGAATGGGAGAAATTGGCTCAAAAAAGGTGTGCCATGCTTGTAGCATCATACTCAGAACAACTCGAGGCTGGAATTGGTGCAAAAGGGGCTTCAACAAAGTATTGGGCAAAGGCTGGGAATACTTGTGAACATGTTTTTTTTTTTTTTTTAATAAATTGCAAAGATTTCAAAAACTAGCTTCTTTCACATTGTCATTATGGGTTATTGTTTGTAAAATGTTGAGGAAAAAATGAGTTTCATCCATTTTGGAATAAGGCCGTAACATAACAAAATGTGACAAAAGTTAAGTGCTGGGAATACTTTCTGGATGCTCTGTATGTATGTAATAAGGCCGTACAGACAGGAATGAGGTGTAGAGGGCAATGCACCAATCAGGTTTTATGTTACATCAGTTTAGATGAGTCACACCAAAGAGAGGTGGCTGCTGATTGGTTGGTCTGGGTTCCTGTAGTCTGTATATTGAGGTTTACTACTCACCTTCACATTGTGGAGGATTATCCCACCTAATGGAGGTTCCACTCTTCACACATTGTACAGAGGGGTAGGGAGGGTGATATCCATCCGGACAATTTACTGTCACTGTATCCCCAATATCATAAAATGTCTTCTCTGGATCCATCTTCACCATTGTCCAATCTGACTTCCTACACAGAGCTGGAAAGAGATCAGAAGAATGGGACAATGGGGAAGAGACTATTTATTTTCTTTTAGCACAAAATGTATGTATCTGTAGGGTGATCAGTAGGGATGAATGACCTGACAATGTATGTATCTGTAGGAGGATCAATAGGGATGAATGACCTGACAATGTATGTATCTGTAGGGTGATCAGTAGGGATGAATGACCTGACAATGTATGTATCTGTAGGGTGATCAGTAGGGATGAATGACCTGACAATGTATGTATCTGTAGGAGGATCAGTAGGGATGAATGACCTGACAATGTATGTATCTGTAGGGTGATCAGTAGGGATGAATGACCTGACAATGTATGTATCTGTAGGAGGATCAGTGGGGATGAATGACCCGACAATGTACGTATCTGTAGGAGGATCAGTAGGGATGAATGACCCGACAATGTATGTATCTGTAGGAGGATCAGTAGGGATGAATGACCCGACAATGTATGTATCTGTAGGGTGATCAGTAGGGATGAATGACCTGACAATATACGTATCTGTAGGGTGATCAGTAGGGATGAATGACCTGACAATGTATATATCTGTAGGGTGATCAGTGGGGATGAATGACCTGACAATGTATGTATCTGTAGGAGGATCAGTAGGGATGAATGACCTGACAATGTATGTATCTGTTGGGTGATCAGTAGGGATGAATGACCTGACAATGTATGTATCTGTAGGGGGATCAGTAGAGATGAATGACCTGACAATGTACGTATCTGTAGGGTGATCAGTAGGGATGAATGACCTGACAATGTATGTATCTGTAGGAGGATCAGTAGGGATGAATGACCTGACAATGTACGTATCTGTAGGAGGATCAGTGGGGATGAATGACCCCGACAATGTATGTATCTGTAGGAGGATCAGTAGGGATGAATGACTTGACAATGTATGTATCTGTAGGGTGATCAGTAGGGATGAATGACTTGACAATGTATGTATCTGTAGGGTGATCAGTAGGGATGAATGACCCGACAATGTGCGTATCTGTAGGGTGATCAGTAGGGATGAATGACCCGACAATGTACGTATCTGTAGGGTGATCAGTAGGGATGAATGACCTGACAATGTATGTATCTGTAGGGTGATCAGTAGGGATGAATGACCTGACAATATACGTATCTGTAGGGTGATCAGTAGGGATGAATGACCCGACAATGTATGTATCTGTAGGGTGATCAGTAGGGATGAATGACCCGACAATGTATGTATCTGTAGGGTGATCAGTAGGGATGAATGACCTGACAATGTATGTATCTGTTGGGTGATCAGTAGGGATGAATGACCTGACAATGCATGTATCTGTAGGGGGATCAGTAGGGATGAATGACCTGACAATGTATGTATCTGTAAGGTGATCAGTAGGGATGAATGACCTGACAATGTATGTATCTGTAGGAGGATCAGTAGGGATGAATGACCCGACAATGTATGTATCTGTAGTAGGATCAGTAGGGATGAATGACCTGACAATGTACGTATCTGTAGGGTGATCAGTAGGGATGAATGACCTGACAATGTATGTATCTGTAGGGTGATCAGTAGGGAAGAATGACCTGACAATGTATGTATCTGTAAGAGGATCAGTAGGGATGAATGACCCGACAATGTACGTATCTGTAGGGTGATCAGTGGGGATGAATGACCTGACAATGTATGTATCTGTAGGGTGATCAGTAGGGATGAATGACCTGACAATGTATGTATCTGTAGGGTGATCAGTAGGGATGAATGACCTGACAATGTATGTATCTGTAGGGTGATCAGTAGGGATGAATGACCTGACAATGTACGTATCTGTAGGGTGATCAGTAGGGATGAATGACCTGACAATGTATGTATCTGTAGGGTGATCAGTAGGGAAGAATGACCTGACAATGTATGTATCTGTAAGAGGATCAGTAGGGATGAATGACCCGACAATGTACGTATCTGTAGGGTGATCAGTGGGGATGAATGACCTGACAATGTACGTATCTGTAGGGTGATCAGTAGGGATGAATGACCCGACAATGTATGTATCTGTAGGGTGATCAGTAGGGAAGAATGACCTGACAATGTATGTATCTGTAAGAGGATCAGTAGGGATGAATGACCTGACAATGTATGTATCTGTAGGGTGATCAGTAGGGATGAATGACCTGACAATGTATGTATCTGTAGGGTGATCAGTAGGGATGAATGACCTGACAATGTACGTATCTGTAAGGTGATCAGTAGGGATGAATGACCGGACAATGTACGTATCTGTAGGGTGATCAGTAGGGATGAATGACCTGACAATCTATGTATCTGTAGGAGGATCAGTAGGGATGAATGACCAGACAATGTATGTATCTGTAGGGTGATCAGTAGGGATGAATGACCAGACAATGTACGTATCTGTAGGGTGATCAGTAGGGATGAATGACCAGACAATCTATGTATCTGTAGGAGGATCAGTAGGGATGAATGACCAGACAATGTATGTATCTGTAGGGTGATCAGTAGGGATGAATGACCAGACAATGTACGTATCTGTAGGGTGAACAGTAGGGATGAATGACCTGACAATGTACGTATCTGTAGGGTGATCAGTAGGGATGAATGACCTGACAATGTACGTATCTGTAGGAGGATCAGTAGGGATGAATGACCCGACAATGTATGTATCTGTAGGAGGATCAGTAGGGATGAATGACCAGACAATGTATGTATCTGTAGGGTGATCAGTAGGGATGAATGACCTGACAATGTATATATCTGTAAGGTGATCAGTAGGGATGAATGACCTGACAATGTATATATCTGTAAGGTGATCAGTAGGGATGAATGACCTGACAATGTATATATCTGTAAGGTGATCAGAAGGGATGAATGACCTGACAATGTACGTATCTGTAGGGATGAATGACCTGACAATGTATGTATCTGTAGGGTGATCAGTAGGGATGAATGACCCGACAATGTATGTATCTGTAGGGAGATCAGTAGGGATGAATGACCTGACAATGTACGTATCTGTAGGAGGATCAGTAGGGATGAATGACCTGACCATGTATGTATCTGTAGGGTGATCAGTAGGGATGAATGACCCGACAATGTACGTATCTGTAGGGTGATCAGTAGGGATGAATGACCTGACAATGTATGTATCTGTAGGGTGATCAGTAGGGATGAATGACCTGACAATGTATGTATCTGTAGGGTGATCAGTAGGGATGAATGACCCGACAATGTACGTATCTGTAGGGTGATCAGTAGGGATGAATGACTCGACAATGTATGTATCTGTAGGGTGATCAGTAGGGATGAATAACCCGACAATGTATGTATCTGTAGGGTGATCAGTAGGGATGAATGACCTGACAATGTGTGTATCTGTAAGAGGATCAGTAGGGATGAATGACCCGACAATGTATGTATCTGTAAGGTGATCAGTGGGGATGAATGACCCGACAATGTATGTATCTGTAGGAGGATAAGTAGGGATGAATGATCTGACAATGTACGTATCTGTAGGGTGATCAATAGGGATGAATGACCTGACCATGTATGTATCTGTAGGGTGATCAGTAGGGATGAATGACCCGACAATGTACGTATCTGTAGGGTGATCAGTAGGGATGAATGACCTGACAATGTACAGTACGTATCGGTAGTAGGATCAGTAGGGATGAATGACCTGACAATGTATGTATCTGTAGGGTGATCAGTAGGGATGAATGACCTGACAATGTATGTATCTGTAGGGTGATCAGTAGGGATGAATGACCTGACCATGTATGTATCTGTAGGGTGATCAGTAGGGATGAATGACCCGACAATGTATGTATCTGTAGGGTGATCAGTAGGGATGAATGACCTGACAATGTACAGTACGTATCTGTAGTAGGATCAGTAGGGATGAATGACCTGACAATGTACGTATCTGTAGGGTGATCAGTAGGGATGAATGACCTGACAATGTATGTATCTGTAGGGTGATCAGTAGGGATGAATGACCTGACAATGTATGTATCTGTAGTGTGATCAGTAGGGATGAATGACCTGACAATGTATGTATCTGTAGGGTGATCAGTAGGGATGAACGACCCGACAATGTATGTATCTGTAGTGTGATCAGTAGGGATGAATGACCCGACAATGTATGTATCTGTAGGGATGAATGACCTGACAATGTATGTATCTGTAGGGATGAATGACCCAACAATGTATGTATCTGTAGGAGGATTAGTGATGAATGACCTGACAATGTATGTATCTGTAGGGTGATCAGTAGGGATGAATGACCTGACAATGTATGTATCTGTAGGGTGATCAGTAGGGATGAATGACCTGACAATGTATGTATCTGTAGGGTGATCAGTAGGGATGAATGACCTGACAATGTATGTATCTGTAGGGTGATCAGTAGGGATGAATGACCAGACAATGTACGTATCTGTAGGGTGAACAGTAGGGATGAATGACCTGACAATGTACGTATCTGTAGGGTGATCAGTAGGGATGAATGACCTGACAATGTACGTATCTGTAGGAGGATCAGTAGGGATGAATGACCCGACAATGTATGTATCTGTAGGAGGATCAGTAGGGATGAATGACCAGACAATGTATGTATCTGTAGGGTGATCAGTAGGGATGAATGACCTGACAATGTATGTATCTGTAGGGTGATCAGTAGGGATGAATGACCAGACAATGTACGTATCTGTAGGGTGAACAGTAGGGATGAATGACCTGACAATGTACGTATCTGTAGGGTGATCAGTAGGGATGAATGACCTGACAATGTACGTATCTGTAGGAGGATCAGTAGGGATGAATGACCCGACAATGTATGTATCTGTAGGAGGATCAGTAGGGATGAATGACCAGACAATGTATGTATCTGTAGGGTGATCAGTAGGGATGAATGACCTGACAATGTATATATCTGTAAGGTGATCAGTAGGGATGAATGACCTGACAATGTACGTATCTGTAGGGTGATCAGTAGGAATGAATGACCAGACATGTATGTATCTGTAGGGTGAACAGTAGGGATGAATGACCCGACAATGTACGTATCTGTAGGGATGAATGACCTGACAATGTATGTATCTGTAGGGATGAATGACCCGACAATGTATGTATCTGTAGGAGGATCAGTAGGGATGAATGACCCGACAATGTATGTATCTGTAGGAGGATCAGTAGGGATGAATGACCTGACCATGTATGTATCTGTAGGGTGATCAGTAGGGATGAATGACCCGACAATGTACGTATCTGTAGGGTGATCAGTAGGGATGAATGACCTGACAATGTATGTATCTGTAGGGTGATCAGTAGGGATGAATGACCTGACAATGTATGTATCTGTAGGGTGATCAGTAGGGATGAATGACCCGACAATGTACGTATCTGTAGGGTGATCAGTAGGGATGAATGACTCGACAATGTATGTATCTGTAGGGTGATCAGTAGGGATGAATAACCCGACAATGTATGTATCTGTAGGGTGATCAGTAGGGATGAATGACCTGACAATGTATGTATCTGTAGGAGGATCAGTAGGGATGAATGATCTGACAATGTACGTATCTGTAGGGTGATCAATAGGGATGAATGACCTGACCATGTATGTATCTGTAGGGTGATCAGTAGGGATGAATGACCCGACAATGTACGTATCTGTAGGGTGATCAGTAGGGATGAATGACCTGACAATGTATGTATCTGTAGGGTGATCAGTAGGGATGAATGACCCGACAATGTACGTATCTGTAGGGTGATCAGTAGGGATGAATGACCTGACAATGTATGTATCTGTAGGGTGATCAGTAGGGATGAATGACCTGACAATGTATGTATCTGTAGGGTGATCAGTAGGGATGAATGACCCGACAATGTACGTATCTGTAGGGTGATCAGTAGGGATGAATGACTCGACAATGTATGTATCTGTAGGGTGATCAGTAGGGATGAATAACCCGACAATGTATGTATCTGTAGGGTGATCAGTAGGGATGAATGACCTGACAATGTGTGTATCTGTAAGAGGATCAGTAGGGATGAATGACCCGACAATGTATGTATCTGTAGGAGGATCAGTAGGGATGAATGACCCGACAATGTATGTATCTGTAGGGTGATCAGTAGGGATGAATGACCTGACAATGTATGTATCTGTAGGAGGATCAGTAGGGATGAATGATCTGACAATGTACGTATCTGTAGGGTGATCAATAGGGATGAATGACCTGACCATGTATGTATCTGTAGGGTGATCAGTAGGGATGAATGACCCGACAATGTACGTATCTGTAGGGTGATCAGTAGGGATGAATGACCTGACAATGTACAGTACGTATCGGTAGTAGGATCAGTAGGGATGAATGACCTGACAATGTATGTATCTGTAGGGTGCTCAGTAGGGATGAATGACCTGACAATGTATGTATCTGTAGGGTGATCAGTAGGGATGAATGATCTGACAATGTATGTATCTGTAGGGTGATCAATAGGGATGAATGACCTGACCATGTATGTATCTGTAGGGTGATCAGTAGGGATGAATGACCCGACAATGTATGTATCTGTAGGGTGATCAGTAGGGATGAATGACCTGACAATGTACGTATCTGTAGGGTGATCAGTAGGGATGAATGACCTGACAATGTACAGTACGTATCTGTAGTAGGATCAGTAGGGATGAATGACCTGACAATGTACGTATCTGTAGGGTGATCAGTAGGGATGAATGACCTGACAATGTATGTATCTGTAGGGTGATCAGTAGGGATGAATGACCTGACAATGTATGTATCTGTAGGGTGATCAGTAGGGATGAATGACCTGACAATGTACAGTACGTATCTGTAGTAGGATCAGTAGGGATGAATGACCTGACAATGTACGTATCTGTAGGGTGATCAGTAGGGATGAATGACCTGACAATGTACGTATCTGTAGGGTGATCAGTAGGGATGAATGACCTGACAATGTATGTATCTGTAGTGTGATCAGTAGGGATGAATGACCTGACAATGTATGTATCTGTAGGGTGATCAGTAGGGATGAATGACCTGACAATGTATGTATCTGTAGTGTGATCAGTAGGGATGAATGACCCGACAATGTATGTATCTGTAGGGATGAATGACCTGAAAATGTATGTATCTGTAGGGATGAATGACCCAACAATGTATGTATCTGTAGGAGGATGAGTAGTGATGAATGACCTGACAATGTATGTATCTGTAGGGTGATCAGTAGGGATGAATGACCTGACAATGTATGTATCTGTAGGGTGATCAGTAGGGATGAATGACCTGACAATGTATGTATCTGTAGGGTGATCAGTAGGGATGAATGACCTGACAATGTATGTATCTGTAGGGTGATCAGTAGTGATGAATGACCTGACAATGTATGTATCTGTAGGGTGATCAGTAGGGATGAATGACCTGACAATGTATGTATCTGTAGGAGGATCAGTAGGGATGAATGACCCGACAATGTATGTATCTGTAGGGTGATCAGTAGGGATGAATGACCTGACAATGTATGTATCTGTAGGGATGAATGACCTGACAATGTATGTATCTGTAGGGATGAATGACCTGACAATGTACGTATCTGTAGGGTGATCAGTAGGGATGAATGACCCGACAATGTACGTATCTGTAGGGTGATCAGTAGGGATGAATGACCCGACAATGTACGTATCTGTAGGGTGATCAGTAGGGATGAATGACCTGACAATGTACGTATCTGTAGGGTGATCAGTAGGGATGAATGACCCGACAATGTACGTATCTGTAGGGTGATCAGTAGGGATGAATGATCTGACAATGTATGTATCTGTAGGGTGATCATTAGGGATGAATGACCTGACAATGTACGTATCTGTAGGGTGATCAATAGGGATGAATGACCTGACCATGTATGTATCTGTAGGGTGATCAGTAGGGATGAATGACCTGATAATGTATGTATCTGTAGGAGGATCAGTAGAGATGAATGACCTGACAATGTATGTATCTGTAGGGTGATCAGTAGGGATGAATGACCTGACAATGTATGTATCTGTAGGAGGATCAGTAGGGATGAATGACCTGACAATGTATGTATCTGTAGGGTGATCAGTAGGGATGAATGACCCGACAATGTATGTATCTGTAGGGTGATCAGTAGGGATGAATGACCCGACAATGTATGTATCTGTAGGGTGATCAGTAGGGATGAATGACCCGACAATGTGTGTATCTGTAGGAGGATCAGTAGGGATGAATGACCCGACAATGTATGTATCTGTAGGGTGATCAGTAGGGATGAATGACCTGACAATGTATGTATCTGTAGTGTGATCAGTAGGAATGAATGACCTGACAATGTACAGTACGTATCAGTAGTAGGATCAGTAGGGATGAATGACCCGACAATGTACGTATCTGTAGGGTGATCAGTAGGGATGAATGACCTGACAATGTACGTATCTGTAGGGTGATCGGTAGGGATGAATGACCCGACAATGTATGTATCTGTAGGGTGATCGGTAGGGATGAACGACCCGACAATGTATGTATCTGTAGGGTGATCGGTAGGGATGAATGACCCGACAATGTATGTATCTGTAGGGTGATCGGTAGGGATGAACGACCCGACAATGTATGTATCTGTAGGGTGATCAGTAGGGATGAATGACCCGACAATGTATGTATCTGTAGGGTGATCGGTAGGGATGAATGAACCGACAATGTATGTATCTGTAGTGTGATCAGTAGGGATGAATGACCTGACAATGTATGTATCTGTAGGGTGATCGGTAGGGATGAATGACCCGACAATGTATGTATCTGTAGCGTGATCAGTAGGGATGAACAACCCGACAATGTACGTATCTGTGGGAGGATCAGTAGGGATGAATGACCTGACAATGTATTTTGTTCTATTCTGTGTTTTTATTCTATACTTTTCTATTCCATTCCTTTATTTTCTATTCATTTTCTCTATTCTTTTCTGTGTTATTCAATTCTATTCTTTTTATATTCTATTCTATTTCAGAAGATGGCTATATTCTATTACATATGCAATAAGTTTTCATTTCACATTTCATTCAAATGTAGATAATTTGTTATTTTGGACAAAATTTTATTTCTTTATTTTGGATTTGTTTAAATTTGTGACTATTGCAGTTTAGAAATTCTGATACATCTGAATCTCCCAATAATGAAAATTTTGTCTGAATTTTGTTTGGGAACAAAACGACTCACACACGTCTAGTAGGGCCGGGGTCCTTCTCATGTGGCTTTGAGGACAACATTGAATATACACAAATCCTTTAGACTCCAGGCTTGGGGGGCGCCTTAAAGCTGCACACGGTGTTACAGAACAGTCCGATTTTCAGGGACAGTCTCAGCGACAGCATGCACAGAGGAACTGATTATTTTCTTGTACAATTATCTTGGCTTACATACAGCAGAAGCGCCCCAATCTGATTCATTTCATTTTATTCATTGTATTCATTTCAATGTAGATATGTTTTTTTCGGTGGTTTTAGCAGCAACGTGTATTTTCCATCAAGCAGTTATTGACACTTTGAAGAGAAGTCAGGGAAGTCTCCATGGGAAGATTGTAGATGATATCAGCATTAAGTGTGATGTATAATCACATCGCCCCCCCCCCATGGGGTTCGCTGATATCGGTTCTGATTACAATGATAGATAGAGATTGAGTTGGACAGCATCCAGTATTCCCATGTTCACTATACAAAGTGTATCTAATATACAGGGCTATGTATGTAATAAGGCCGTACAGACAGGAATGAGGTGTAGAGGGCAATGCACCAATCAGGTTTTATGTTACATCAGTTTAGATGAGTCACACCAAAGAGAGGTGGCTGCTGATTGGTTGGTCTGGGTTCCTGTAGTCTGTATATTGAGGTTTACTACTCACCTTTACATTCTGGAGGATTATCCCACCTAATGGAGGTTCCACTCTTCACACATTGTACAGAGGGGTAGGGAGGGTGATATCCAGCCGGACAATTTACTGTCACTGTATCCCCAATATCATAGAATGTCTTCTCTGGATCCATCTTCGCCTCTGTCCAGTCTGACTTCCTACACAGATCTGTAAAGAGATTAGAAGGAGGGGACAATGGGAAAAAGACTGTTTATTTCCTTTTTTTTTTATAAATAATGATTTTTATTTAACATTTTCATTATTAAAACAAAGTCCAGGTGTGCAAAGACAAGGATAGGAAAACAGATGTACAAAAACTGGACAACTCAGCATAGGAAGAGGAATCTTAACCCTTCCCAGCAAAGATTGAACACGTGGAAAGGGCATCACACCAATGATGTAAGCATTCCAAATTACCATTCTGAGAAAAGGCCATTATTCAGAAAGCCTAGCAAGAATCTACTCAGAAATACCTGTAGAAAACGTGTATATAGCTGACACATGTGATCGATAGTGTACGATGTGCTAAAAACAGTTTAGGATTCCCATAATGCATTAATAGGTCAGAAAAAAAAAACAAAGAAAAACAAAATTAAATCTATACAACCAGTCAAAACCACAGTAAAATTAAGATAATATATATATTGAAGAAGGAAAGAGAAAGAATAGAAGTCTGCGCCTCTCCCCGGTCCCCATCTCAAAAGAGGGCTGCTTGGTGGTGTGGTGTGTCCTCCCGACTTCTTGCATGGACGCTCCACAGCAGAGCTCCTCCGCTACTTCAGCCTCCACAGCAACTAGCAGGACACCGAAGCCCTACAATACAGGGTACAGTCCCCTGTTCCCTCCAGTCCGATGCCCCGGCACTGGAAATCACCCGCCCAGCCACAAAGGCTGATAGATTTTTCCCCTCCGGGGAATCCAGAATCCAAGATGGCGCTGGTGGTCTACTCTGCTCCTACAGAGGAACAGACCACATACATTCAGGTCCCCAGGCTCCTGGTGCCTCTCTATGACGGTGATCCAGGTGAGTCCTCTCCTCCCCTATCACCCACCTCACGCAGCCCTGCTAAATCGCGGCCTAGAATTGAGGAACCCACATTTTAATATATATATATTGAAGAAGGAAAGAGAAAGAATAAAATAGAAGTCTGCACCACTCCCCGGTCCCCATCTCAAAAGAGGGCTGCCTGGTGGTATGGTGTGTCCTCCCGGCTTCTTGCATGGACGCTCCACAGCAGAGCTCCTCCGCCACTTCAGCCACATCAGCGGCTCCACAGTGACTAGCAGGACACCAAAGCCCTACAATACAGGGTACAGTCCCCTGTTCCCTCCAGTCCGATGCCCCGGCACCATAAATCACCCACCCAGCCACAAAGGCTGACAGATTTTTCCCCTCCCGGGAATCCAGAATCCAAGATGGCGCTGGTGGCCTACTCTGCTCCTACAGAGGAACAGACCACATACATGCAGGTCCCCAGGCTTCTGGTGCCTCTCTATGACGGTGATCCAGGCGAGTCCTCTCCTCCCCTATCACCCACCTCACACAGCCCTGCTAAATCGCGGCCTAGAATTGAGGAACCCACATGCACAGCAATGCATACAGCTGATATCTCTTATGCTCCTACATTACAACTATAATCAGCCATAGAGTTCCCTGCATCTTACCAACCTATATCTGAACTAGCCATGAAAAATACGCTTCTCTCACTAAGACAGACCATTCAGAGTGATATTGCAAATGTGAGAGCTCCAATTTCTAACACTGTTCTTGAACATGCTAAACGCTTGAGCCATATTGAAAACAAAATGACCGACATGTTCTCAGCCCATAACAGCAAGGTAGACACACATGCAGATCAAGATACTGAGCTCCAACAACTAAATCTCAAGATAGCAGGCCTAGAAGACCGCTCTAGAAGGAATAACATTAAATTCTGTGGCATCCCAGAGTCAGTCAATCCTGATACCTTGATGCCCTATATACAACAACTGATGAAACATCTTATCTCGTCACTGAGTGATATTGAAGCAGCAGAGCTCACAGAATCCCAAAACCATCCTTTTTACCTACATCAGCCCCTAGAGATGTACTGGTGTGGGTACACTTTTACCATATCAAAGAGAAGCTTATGGCAGCAGTGAGGAACTCACCAGTGCTCCCCGCATCTCATGCAGGTGTCAAATTGTATGAGGATATATCCAAAGCGACATAACTTAAAAGAAAAAAGCTGATATCCGTCGCCAAAGTCCTACGCAATAATGGCATAGGATACCAATAGGGTTTCCCTACTAAACTCCTAAACAACAGGGCAAATCTTTTACAATCAGGAATCTGGGGGAAGGCATTGATCTCCTCAAAGAATGGAATATCTGTCAAGGTCCTACCTTTTCCCAGAGGTTATGTTACTCCATGTGCTGGCATCCATCTTGGATTTCTGCTGAGCATGATGGGAATCTTTTATGCCTTCAGGTCTCTGAGGTCCATCCCCCAGAGGGGTGTGGCTGAGTACATATAAGCCTGGGATCTGCACATGCTCTTTGCACTTGTGTCTTGGTCTTGCTACAGCTCTGTGTATACGCTCGTGACTCTTCTGGTATTCTGACTCGACTTGTGACTAAGACCATTCTCTGTGTTTCCCTTCGATCTGACCTTCCGTTGCTGAACCCGGCCCGTGACCTGTGATTCTCTGTCTACTGTTCTGTACTGTTTTGTCCCGTTATTGTTGACCCGGCTTGCCTGACTACGCTATTCTCACCAGCTACACGCCATTGGCGGCGGCCATTACCGCAGCCGGGGTGTCTCGGGGGCCGCGACCTGGTTCCTGGCTGCGTCAAGTCCATCCCCACCATCAGGGGCCCTGGTGAAGGGCAGCCTGGGACTTAGACTCCGCGCCCTGAGGGACTTTGGTCTGTTGGTGGTGGTTGTCGTCAGCCAGTGCGTTACCCTGCCACTAGGCCTACCTGTCCGTTCCACAGCCCTGGCCTGACAATATCCTACTTGTAGAAGACCACCAATGCATGCTAAACCAAACTCACCACATGGAGGGGGACTGGATCTGATCGCGGCCTAATGCCCTGTCGGTATTCCCATGTGAAATCAACCTATTACTAATTGCTGAATGGCCTTGGCCTAACCCTCCTAATTTCCAGAATGATAAAGTCACATCATCATGGCAACCTGTTGATGCCATGGTTCCTACACTACTCCGGTTCGACAGTAGCCGTTAATGCTACCCATACTTCTTGTATTTTCAACAAGATTTTTTTTATCTTATCATCGTTTGTCTGTTCTTTGTTGGTCCTACCTAACGCCTTTTCAGAATCAAGACTTAGCAAGAGCGCAGATCGTTTGTCTCTGCTGGCAATAGCAACTAAGTCAATCACCCGTCTCGTGTTGGGAATGCAACAGCATGTACTATAATGTACTGTATATAGTATTTCTGTGTTAATATCACTTGACCAGTAGATGGCACTGTACACTAAGGTCACTAGTTGTGCATATGTGTAAGACTTGTTGGTTCTCTCTCTTCCTGTCTTCTCTCTATCTTCAGGAAGTAATGTGTCTGCAATTACAGTCTGCTGAAATGTGCTCTGTATGATTGCAACTTAAGCCACACAAGTAAAGTCTGAATTCTGCCTCATCACTACCAGTGTCTTCTCTAACACATAACCAACAGTGTTGTCACCTGCCTGGCGGAACGGGACAAATCCTACCTGATCCTTGTGTATTAGCGATGGAAGAACCTCATTCAAATGTATGGATAGTAATTTAGTGGATATTTTGAAATCTGAATTCAGCAGGAAAGGTGTATAACCCTCCTGCGCTAATATGGTTGAACTAAATACTAAGCAGCCAGCACTCAAATGCCTCAACCTAGGCACATATGAATGGTAAAATGTATATATAGATAGTTCAGTGCTCATTGAGCATCTAATGGTGGATAAGCCTGGTAGGTGCTAAATAATGATATACATACAGGACATGCCAAGACACAAAGACACTGAACTATTGCCAATAATAAAGCACACTACCCCCTCTTGATCCTCATCTGAGGGATCATCAGTACGTGCAAGCAGTGTGTGTGTCCCTTTAAGGGAAAAGTACTATATTAGATATAGCTTGGTGAGTCGTGCCACATAACACTACAGGCACAGTGATACAACACTTCACTCTTAATACAAATGTCCACTTGAATATAAAACACTCTCGTGCAGGTGTTAATCTCGTGTTTGTGCTGTAAAGCGTGCCAATCCTCCGTGGCTGGAGTGCCCCCTCACCTTCCTGTCCAGGCCCCACAGGACCAATGAGCCTTATAAATCACACTAATGGTCCTCCCAGGACTAGCTAGTCTTCTTAGTAATGGTAGTGGTACTCCGTCCTCCTCTGATTATTGAACCTCCAACATCTACTGGCACTGCTGGGTAGGTAATACTCCATGCATGTCCCCAATGATAAGACAGAGAATAGCCAACATAGTGTAAACCTGATTTATTGAGACATCTAAATACAATAAAAATGCCCACTCACACTTTGGTAGTAACAAACGAGCCTTCACACCACATTATGGGTGTACTGCATGTGTGGATACAAACGGGTGCACCAAGATGGCGCCCACACCGGATCTGACGTCACTGCGCTCCGGAAGCCCCTCCTACTGGCGTACCTACGCGGTACGTCACGGTCAGTCACGTGACTTCCTCAGGGTATCATAGGATATCGTAGGGAATTCAACAGCACAGAGGAACCAGTTCAGATAGGCTTCTGTTTTGGAGACTTGTGGGGAGAACTAGAAGGCCTGAGGAGTTTCCTAGGAGAGATCTTTATCCACACCACTGGAGGAGAGGGTGTTGGTGATAAAAAGTTCCATCTGGGGAGATCAGTTGTGGAAGATCGAAGGCTTCACAAAGGGCAGGTAAATCCTCAGGTAATCTCAATATTGCAGATTTTCCATTACGCTTTGCCATCAAACTGTCAGGACAGGAGCTGTGGAAATGGACAGGCAGGCCTAATGGCAGGGTCACGCACCGACTGACGACAACCACCACCCACAGACCGAAGTCACTCAGGGCGCGGAGTCTAAGTCCCAGGCTGCCCTTCACCAGGGCCCCTGATGGTGGGGATGGACTTGACGCAGCCAAGGACCAGGTCACGGCCCCCGAGTAACCCCAGCTGCGGTAATGGCCGCCGCCAATGGCGTATAGCTGGTAGGAATCAGATCAGACAATAGCGTAGTCGGACAGGCTGGGTTGATAACAGCGGGACAAACAGTACAGAACGGTAGACAAGAATACACAGGTCACAAGCCGGGTTCAGAAATGGGAGGTCAGATAAAGGGATAAGACTGAGAATAGTCTTAGTCAAAGCCGAGTCATTTTCCAGGAGAGCCATGAGAGTAGAACAAGAGCTTGCTGCAACACAATCATACAGGACACAAATGCAAAGAGGAAGTGCAGACAACAGGCTTAAATGTGATCAACCACACCCCTGTGGGGGATGGACCGCAGAGGCCTGAAAGCATAAAAGGCTCCCACCATGCTTTGCAGAAACCCAAGATGGATGCCAGCACATGGAGCAGCATAACCTCTGAGAGAAGGTAGGACCTTGACACAAACTAAAGGGAAAACCCCAAGTGTTGATAATGTTATTCTCATGTAATAGAGACAACAGAGGTTGAAGGAGTCGTCTTTACTGGAGGGTCATCCAAGAGAGATCTGGGTAAAGTTGAATTATATCCTGAGGAAGTCACGTGACTGACCGTGACATAACGCGTAGGTACACCAGTAGGAGGGGCTTCCGGAGCGCAGTGACATCAGATCCGGCGCGGGCGCCATCTTGGTGCACCCGTTTGTATCCACACATGCAGTACACCCATAATGTGGTGTGAAGGCTCGTTTATTACTACCAAAGTGTGAGTGGGCATTTTTATTGTATTTAGATGTCTCAATAAATCAGGTTTACACTATGTTGGCTATTCTCTGTCTTATCATTGGGGACGTGCATGGAGTATTACCTACCTAGCAGTGCCAGTAGATGTTGGAAGTTCAATAATCAGAGAAGGAGGGAGTACCACTACCATTACTAAGAAGACTAGCTAGTCCTGGGAGGACCATTAGTGTGATTTATAAGGCTCATTGGTCCTGTGGGGCCTGGACAGGAAGGTGAGGGGGCACTCCAGCCACGGAGGATTGGCACGCTTTACAGCACAAGCACGAGATTAACACCTGCACGAGAGTGTTTTATATTCAAGTGGACATTTGTATTAAGAGTGAAGTGTTGTATCACTGTGCCTGTAGTGTTATGTGGCACGACTCACCAAGCTATATCTAATATAGTACTTTTCCCTTAAAGGGACACACACACTGCTTGCACGTACTGATGATCCCTCAGATGAGGATCAAGAGGGGGTAGTGTGCTTTATTATTGGCAATAGTTCAGTGTCTTTGTGTCTTGGCATGTCCTGTATGTATATCATTAGTTATTATTATTTTTCCCCTACCAGGCTTACCCACCATTAGATGCTCATATAAGCGCTTGACTATCTATATATACATTTTACAATTCAGTAGGACTATCTGTCCGAAGTTATTACAAAGAGTGTGATCTTTCTCCGGTTTAGGTATTATCGTGATATAGGAGCTGTCAGGAATGGACTTGCCAATAATGGTGGGACTTACCTGCCTTGTGGGCTGCAGTACCAGGGCTGGCCAGTGGGTGCTCTCAGCAATCAGAGACTCACCCCTGCAATCAGCCAAACACCTGAAGCTGATTGCAGGGGTTGTATTTAAGGAATGGCCAGACTCACAGTCAGGGCCTTGGTGTGTGTTTTTCCATGGGCCCCTGTACCTTGTATCCTGTATACCTGTTCCTGTCCCTCTGTCTGACTTGTTGCCGACCCTGCCTGATCCTGACCTCTGCTGACTTCTCCTGCTTGATCCCTGGCTTGTGACCCCGACCATTCTCTGCCCGACCCTCTGTACCGCACTGCCCGTGAGTTACTGAACCCAGCTTGTGAGCCCGACCACTCTCCCGCCTGTTCCTGGTACTCCGTTTGCCCGTTTGCTACTGACCCGGCCTGCCTGACTACTCTTTGTATTGTATGTATTGTTATCGGTGGGTGGTTTGGTTTGTTTGCACTGTGTTTATGTTTAGTTTTGCACTGCGTTTTGTATTGTTAGTCTAAATAAATTATATTGTTTATACCATATCTGAAACCTGCGTTTCCCTGTGTCAGTCCACACACCTCTGGTCATACCTGGAGCCCTGACATTGCACCAAGGCCAATCCTGACCAGAAGTGGCTGCACAGGGAAGCCATCTTGGCTTATTGTTGCTGGGAAGGATGGATCTGGATGAGGTTGTGTATTTATCTCTGCTAGTGTTTGATGACAAAGACTATGCTTATCAAACTCTGAAGGAGTATCCCAGGGATCAACTACTAGAGTGTATAAGGATTGCTCATTGCCTAGTAGATCAGGGCACAGAGTTTTCTGAGGTGCAGCCATTGATCCAGGTTTGTGCTGAGTTGGCTCGGTCCTGTACCCCTGAAAGCAGGAATGACTTTTTTCCCCCATTTAGTGTGGATCAAGTGGAATCACTGGTATGGTTGTTGGAGGATGATCCAGATTGCTTCCATGAGCATTATACAGCTTGTCCATCACATGTGCTTATGGATTGCATAAACGCAGTGCAGTCTTTGGTCAGACAGGCTATGTGTAAGCTGAGTTTTGTTCAACCAGTACTGCAGACATGGACAGATTTGTTGCACCCAGCCTCAGTCAGCTTGCAACATCATTCCTCTGCTCAAGGCACTCTTCCTGCATCCCCGACAGCACCCCCAGTGACGGCCCAGTATACTCTGCTAACTACCACATACCAGTCCCCTGCTCCCGCTTGCTGCACCTATCCTTTCTTTAACCCTGTAAAGAAGTCCTCTGTAGCAACTGCTCCCTCCTATGTTCCATCCTCCAGCTCTTCTCTGTCTTCAGCTGCTCCATTCGTTTACAGACCTGCGTTTACTTACAGTGCTCCAGTAACTAAAACCAGAAAAAAGAGAAAATTCTTTCCAACCTGTACCATCCTGCCAGTATCCAAATCGGTCAGCCTGCCGTCTGAGAACCCGCCTTCCGTGGTTCATCCTGGTGCCTCGGCACACGCAATTCAGCCTGATGTCTCTACCCAGCTGATGCCCACTGTCGTGCCTGATGACCCGATGCCCGCTGTCTTGCCAGATGACTCGGTGCCCGCTGTCTTGCCAGATGACTCGGTGCCCTCTGTCTTGCCAGATAACCCGATGCCTGCTGTCTTGCCAGATGACTCGGTGCCCACTGCCTTGCCAGATGACTTGGTGCCCGATGTCGAGCCAGATGACCTGATGCCTGGTGACCCGATGCCCGCTGTCATGCCTGATGACTCAGTGCCCACTGTCTTGCCAGATGACTCGGTGCCTGCTGTCGAGCCAGATGACCTGATGCCTGGTGACCCGATGCCCGCTGTCATGCCTGATGACTCAGTGCCCACTGTCTTGCCAGATGACTCGGTGCCTGCTGTCGAGCCAGATGACCTGATGCCTGGTGACCCGATGCCCGCTGTCGAGCCAGACAATCCAATGCCTGATGACCCAGTGCCCGCTGTCATGCCTGGTGACCCGATGCCCGCTGTCGTGCCTGATGACCCGATGCCCGCTGTCGAGCCAGACGATCTAATGCCTGGTGACCCGATGCCCGCTGTCGTGCCTGATGACCCGGTACCCGCTGTCGAGCCAGATGACCTGATGCCAGATGACCCGATGCCCGCTGTCGAGCCAGATGACCCGGTGCCCACTGTCGAGCCAGATGACCCGATGCCTGATGATCCAGTGCCCGCTGTCGTGCCTGGGGACCCGATGCTCGCTGTTGAGCCTGATGACCCGGTGCCCGCTGTCGAGCCAGACGATCCGGTACCTGATGACCTTCTGCCCGCTGTCGTGCCAGTTGACTCGGAGCCCGCTGTCGTGCCGGTTGACTCAGAGCTCGCTGTCGTGCCTGGTGACTCGGGGCCCGCTGTCTTGCCAGATGACTTGGAGCCCGCTGTCTTGCCAGATGGCTCGGGGCCCGCGGTCTTGCCAGATGACTCGGGGCCCGCGGTCTTGCCAGATGACTCGGTGCCCGTCATCTTGCCAGATGACCCGGTGCCTGCCGCCCCGCCTGGTGGCCCAGTGCCTGCCGCCCCGCCTGGTGGCCCGGTGCCCGCTGCTCCGCCTGGTGATCCGGTGTTCAGCCCGATGTGCCTCTGTCCGGTGCCCAGCCCGATGTGCCTCTGTCCGGTGTTCAGCCTGATGTGCCTCTGTCCGGTGCCTAGCCCGATGTGCCTCTGTCCGGTGCCTAGCCCGATGTGCCTCTGTCCGGTGCCCAGCCCGATGTGCCTCTGTCCGGTGCCCAGCCCGATGTGCCAATCTTTGATATCCCGCCAGTTACCGGACCCGGGCGGTGGAACATTTTGCCCAGCTAGGACTGTTTGGAGCGTCCTGAGGCCGCTCCTTGAGGGGGGGGGGGTACTGTCAGGAATGGACTTGCCAATAATGGTGGGACTCACCTTCCTTGTGGGCTGCAGTACCAGGGCTGGCCAGCAGGTGCTCTCAGCAATCAGAGACTCACCCCTGCAATCAGCCAAACACCTGAAGCTGATTGCAGGGGTTGTATTTAAGGAATGGCCATACTCACAGTCAAGGCCTTGGTGTGTGTTTTCCATGGGCCCCTGTACCTTGTATCCTGTATTCCTGTTCCTGTCTGACTTGTTGCCAACTCTGCCTGATCCTGACCTCTGCTGACTTCTCCTGCTTGATCCCTGGCTTGTGACCCTGACCATTCTCTGTCTGACCCTCTGTACCGCGCTGCCCCTGAGTTACTGAACCCAGCTTGTGACCCCGACCACTCTCCCGCCTGTTTCTGGTACTCCGTTTGCCCGTTTGCTACTGACCCGGCCTGCCTGACTACTCTTTGTATTGTATGTATTGTTATCGGTGGGTGGTTTGGTTTGGTTTGTTTGCACTGTGTTTATGTTTAGTTTTGCACTGCATTTTGTATTGCTAGTCTTAATAAATTATATTGTTTATACCATATCTGAAGCCTGCGTTTCCCTGTGTCAGTCCACACACCTCTGGTCATACCTGGAGCCCTGACAGGAGCGCTGCATGTCTGACGGCATAGGGTTTTGATGTAAAATGCCATTGTGACGGGAGTCACTTTGGATGGGGGGCCCACGAAACCAAGCTCACTTTGGAGAGGTGGGGAGACCTCTGTATCAGCTCCCCATATCCCTCTTATGTGTAAGTCACCCTGTGCCTGTTAGGAGTACAGGGTGATCTGTCCTAATATTGTGTGGACTTTGTCTCAGACTGTGTAGACATGTCTAGGAGATAGGTGGGGTGGGGGGTTGTTGATTGTTTAATGTTATGTGGTTGTCCCATTGTTCTATTGTTTGTCTGGCTTGGGAGCAAACTATTATGGGATGTATGTGTTTATGTGTATCAGCTTAGTGGGGAGGGGGTATCTCCAGCAGCCCTCCCTCCTGATGGGACTGTCTGCTGGTGGGAAATTTGAATACCTGTGTGTCTCTTGTTACTAAATGTAGATTGGCCCACCCTGTGTCATTATGCAGGGAGGGGGCACTGTCCCCTGAGTGTATATATCTTGTATCTGTGTTCAAATAAAGAGTGCCATGTTCAGACAGACTGGTGTCGTCTAGTCTTGTATGGTCATCTTTGGTGTCTGTTGTCGGTGTTCATACGGGGAAGCGGTATTCTAATGGAAATACTCAAGCGCAGTCTGGGTTGGTTCCGTTACAGCCATTAAATAAGTGTACTATATGTGGCAGCAAAATAGGAAGAAAGGACTTGTAGTATTCGTACGGAAGACCGCCCAGACCCGGAGACTTACGATTAGGCAGCGATTTAAGTGTATTCTCTATTTCTTCATCTATAATAGGGTTATAAAGAGATTGGAGATCAGAGGAGGAGAGCTTAGGCATACCACTGTGCGCCAAATAGTGCCGAATGTGGGATAATAAAGATGGGGGAGCAGGTCGTGTGGGGTGTCTGCTGCATTATAGAGTTGGGAATAATAGTCCCTGAATATCTGCATAATAGAAGTTTTTTCAGAGTGGAGGACAGAGAGATACAATGTCCCCGGAAAACCGGTTTATGTGCTTCCCATTCTGTATTATGGGAGACGGCCGGGCTCACATTCTCAGCAAAATAGTTGTGTTTCCAATTCCGTTTTTGAAGGCAGGTGTTTAAGCAAAACATCAAGTTGCCAATATTCTCAGCTTGGCAGCATTAAAGGATAAAATCAGTAATATTGGGGCATGGACATACCAAGATGTAGGCAAAATAGTAGCTATTTTAAGCCTCTGCAGAGTTGGATTTAAAAAAAAAAAAAAAAAAACAATGCATGAGTGCCAACTATGTGGGTGAGAAAAATGCGTATATTGCCTATCTCGTGGATGTAGAACACACCATGTATCAAAAAGGGCCCTCCATCTAGTATGTTAGTAAAAAAGCTGGGACTCTTAAGAAGTACAGAATGCAAAGCTATAGGGTGCAAAGCAAACCTATCCATCCCAGTCAAAAAGGGTAAATTATAATCCCCTCGATCACCAGAAATTTATGTTCCACCCGAAATAAGAGAGCATAGAGATGGGAGAGAAAGGAAGTTTGGTTGATATTAGGAGCGCACAAGTTACAGAGGGTGATGTCATGATCTGACCTAGTGCCCTTCAGGATAATAAAATGCCCTCTTGGGTCCAAAACCAAATCCTTGAGCGTAAACGATGAACCACGTTTGATAAGAATAGCTACCCCCCGCCTGCTTCTGCCTATTGGAGGCTTGTTAAATATGTGAATAGAACCATGATGCAAAAGCAAGTCTGCCTCTCTTATCTAGATGAGGACACTACGTCCGCTCCTGATTGTCATTTGTCGTTTAGGCTAGAGTTTAAATCATTGTCATTTAAAGATAGAATCTTGACTATGATAACATGTGAAAAGTTGTGGAAATCGCCAAAGTAAATACGACAGCCCAGTATTAATAATGAGATGATAATAAACTATATAGCATCCCATTCTGAAGATGTGTGACCAAGGAAGAGGCATGGGGAGACACCGATAGAAAAGAAGAGATTAAAGAAGAACACTGAAAGAAGCAAATCAACAGACACCCAAAATGGTGAGTCAGCCTAATGAAACTCTTCAAACAATTAGCCATACAAACAGTTCCTGAATACCCCTAAAACTTAGATAGGGGCATATATATAGGTATAATTAATGGAACCAACCAAAATCAAAAGGAGGTGGGGGGGGTGCCAGTAATAATGCCGGAACAGATGTCCATATAGTAATAACCTGCTGCAATGTTGGAATGATGGGGGTTAGGGAGGCAAGAGAAAGTTGGGAAACCCATATGGCGGAGATGAACACTCAGATCCAGAAGGGTCTAGATTCGCCATCACCATCTCCTGAGGTAAAAATAGGGAAGGGGGGATGGGGAATACAAGCCCACCGAGCTAGACCCAGCTCAAAAGATGAGATCAAATTATTAATAACAGATGTTACCAGTCTGAGGAGAAACAAGAAAAGTAGGTAATTCAACAGCACAGTGGGACCAGTTCAGAAAGGCTTCTGTTTTGGAGACTTGTGGGGAGAACTAGAAGGCCTGAGGCGTTTCCTACTGCAGATTTTCCATTACACTTTGCCGTTAGACTAAAGGGAAAACCCCAATTGTAGATGATGTTATTCTCATGTAATAGAGACAACAGAGGTAGAAGGAGTCATCTTTTCTGGAGGGTCATCCAAGAGAGATCTGGGTAAAGTTGAATCGGGGTGCCTTCAAAGTTAATTATGCTTGTAGATCTAGCCTTTCTCATGATATCCTCCTTAAGAGTGTATGAATGGATGAGGCATATGATATCTCGAGGTCTGCATAGGGTACCCTTAGGACGGAGAACCCTGTAGGCCCTATCCATTTTTATGTGCTGGGTACAGGGTTCCCCAAGTAGGTTGTTGAACAACTGTTGAAGTACAGCTTTGAGGTCTTTCGCGTCTGCTGGTTCTGGAAGGCCTAGGACTCTAATGTTATTTCTGTGGCCCCTATTGTCTAGGTCTTCCAAATGTCTTTGCATATCACAAAGGAAAAAACGGTGATCAGTAAGATGGTCTTGGACTTTGTGAACATCAAGTTTAGTGGTTTGCAAGTCCTCCTCAACTCCACCCTCTCAGCCAGATGGTGAATATCCATCTGCAAGGCTTGTATTTCTGTGCGGCAAGTTTCTTTGACATCATGGAGTAACTGTCTAATATTGTCCTTTGTGGGTATGGAGCTTAAATAGTCCTTCCAGGGTAATGGCCTTGAGAGCCAGGGGGTATAGAGGCAGAAGAAAGGTCCTTAACATAGGTTAGTTGCTGTGACCCCATAGGTTAACACAGGTTAGTTGCTGGGACCCTAGAGTACAGGGCCGATAGGTCAAGACAGAATTTTGTATTGGGGAAGTGTCCCAGGGCTCCTTGTGGACACTTGTGGCTGAGATGGAGAAAGCGGGGCCATGGCATGAGGGGGATTGCTGGACAAAACTCTATGTAGCAGGGGCAGAGAGTGTAAGGGGTCTGTACTTGCTGGATTCCCTGGATCTTGATGGCCTCTGAGGTTTAGGAGAATGGGTGAAGGGAGTAGCAGAGTCCACAGGGGAAGGATCCTGTGCCTCTGGATGGAGAGGGGAGAGAGGAGAGGAGACAGCAGATAAAGGAGCAGGGACCAGAGTGTTCAGTGATATGGGCAGCTTGCTCACCCCACAGGAAGGGTCATCAAGGCAGGAGAGTGAAGGAGTAGAGGGCGTCCGATGCAGAATGGAAGTTGCGTGGGAGTCATCATGTTCCGGAGGCAGAGGTGGTGAGGTGCTGAGGGCCCGGTCCAATGCTCATTCTCGCAGGTGGTGCTGCATAGTCTCAGCATTTAGACCCGGTGGGCGACCAGGAGTAATTAGAGAGGAGTGGGTCTGAGGTAAGTATACTTCCTCCAGCTGTACAATACTCGGCTCCTGAGATGAAAGAAAGAGCGGATTGTCGGGGTGGCCATTCGAGCAGGATGGCCGGGTACCCCGATTTAGTGTTGCGGGAAATCTTGAGCTTTCCTACCTGAAGTGTAGCAAATTCCTCAAAATAGTGAAAAAGAAGCAGGTTATGAGGAGAGCTAATGTGTCACAGATCCATCCGGCACGGCTTCCGGGCAAGCTCCCTGTTTATTTTGTTTCAGCACATAATGTAAAAATGTGTAGCGTGCTCAGTAGGGATGAATGACCTGACAATGTATGTATCTGTAGGAGGATCAGTAGGGATGAATGACCTGACAATGTACGTATATGTAGGAGGATCAGTAGGGATGAATGACCTGACAATGTATGTATCTGTAGGGTGATCAGTAGGGATGAATGACCTGACAATGTATGTATCTGTAGGGTGATCAGTAGGGATGAATGACCTGACAATGTATGTATCTGTAGGAGGATCAGTAGGGATGAATGACCTGACAATGTATGTATATGTAGGAGGATCAGTAGGGATGAATGACCCGACAATGTATGTATCTGTAGGAGAATCAGTAGGGATGAATGACCCGACAATGTACGTATCTGTAGGGTGATCAGTAGGGATGAATGACCTGACAATGTATGTATCTGTAGGAGGATCAGTAGGGATGAATGACCTGACAATGTACGTATCTGTAGGAGGATCAGTAGGGATGAATGACCCGACAATGTATGTATCTGTAGGGTGATCAGTAGGGATGAATGACCCGACAATGTATGTATCTGTAGCGTGCTCAGTAGGGATGAATGACCTGACAATGTATGTATCTGTAGGGTGATCAGTAGGGATGAATGACCTGACAATGTATTTATCTGTAGCGTGCTCAGTAGGGATGAATGACCTGACAATGTATGTATCTGTAGGAGGATCAGTAGGGATGAATGACCTGACAATGTATGTATCTGTAGGAGGATCAGTAGGGATGAATGACCTGACAATGTATGTATCTGTAGGAGGATCAGTAGGGATGAATAACCTGACAATGTACGAATCTGTAGGGTGATCAGTAGGGATGAATGACCTGACAATGTATGTATCTGTAGAGTGATCAGTGGGGATGAATGACCTGACAATGTATGTATCTGTAGGGTGATCAGTAGGGATGAATGACCTGACAATCTATGTATCTGTAGGAGGATCAGTAGGGATGAATGACCTGACAATGTATGTATCTGTAGGGTGATCAGTAGGGATGAATGAACTTAAAAAATGTATGTATCTGTAGGGTGATCAGTAGGGATGAATGACCTGACAATGTATGTATCTGTAGGAGGATCAGTAGGGATGAATGACCTGACAATGTATGTATCTGTAGGGTGATCAGTAGGGATGAATGACCTGACAATGTATGTATCTGTAGGAGGATCAGTAGGGATGAATGACCTGACAATGTTCGTATCTGTAGGGTGATCAGTAGGGATGAATGACCTGACAATGTATGTATCTGTAGGGTGATCAGTAGGGATGAATGACCTGACAATGTATGTATCTGTAGGAGGATCAGTAGGGATGAATGACCTGACAATGTATTTATCTGTAGGGTGATCAGTAGGGATGAATGACCTGACAATGTATGTATCTGTAGGGTGATCAGTAGGGATGAATGACCTGACAGTGTATGTATCTGTAGGGTGATCAGTAGGGATGAATGACCTGACAATGTATGTATCTGTAGGGTGATCAGTAGGGATGAATGACCTGACAATGTATGTATCTGTAGGGTGATCAGTAGGGATGAATGACCTGACAATGTATGTATCTGTAGGGTGATCAGTAGGGATGAATGACCTGACAATGTATGTATCTGTAGGAGGATCAGTAGGGATGAATGACCTGACAATGTATGTATATGTAGGAGGATCAGTAGGGATGAATGACCCGACAATGTATGTATCTGTAGGAGAATCAGTAGGGATGAATGACCCGACAATGTACGTATCTGTAGGGTGATCAGTAGGGATGAATGACCTGACAATGTATGTATCTGTAGGAGGATCAGTAGGGATGAATGACCCGACAATGTATGTATCTGTAGGGTGATCAGTAGGGATGAATGACCCGACAATGTATGTATCTGTAGCGTGCTCAGTAGGGATGAATGACCTGACAATGTATGTATCTGTAGGGTGATCAGTAGGGATGAATGACCTGACAATGTATTTATCTGTAGCGTGCTCAGTAGGGATGAATGACCTGACAATGTATGTATCTGTAGGAGGATCAGTAGGGATGAATGACCTGACAATGTATGTATCTGTAGGAGGATCAGTAGGGATGAATAACCTGACAATGTATGTATCTGTAGGGTGATCAGTAGGGATGAATGACCTGACAATGTATGTATCTGTAGGGTGATCAGTAGGGATGAATGACCTGACAATGTATGTATCTGTAGGAGGATCAGTAGGGATGAATGACCTGACAATGTTCGTATCTGTAGGGTGATCAGTAGGGATGAATGACCTGACAATGTACGTATCTGTAGGAGGATCAGTAGGGATGAATGACCCGACAATGTATGTGTCTGTAGGAGGAACAGTAGGGATGACTGACCGGACAATGTACGTATCTGTAGGGTGATCAGTAGGGATGAATGACCTGACAATGTACGTATCTGTAGGAGGATCAGTAGGGATGAATGACCGGACGATGTACGTATCTGTAGGAGGATCAGTAGGGATGAATGACCTGACAATGTACATATCTGTAGGGTGATCAGTAGGGATGAATGACCTGACAATGTATGTATCTGTAGGAGGATCAGTAGGGATGAATGACCTGACAATGTACGAATCTGTAGGGTGATCAGTAGGGATGAATGACCTGACAATGTATGTATCTGTAGGAGGATCAGTAGGGATGAATGACCTGACAATGTATGTATCTGTGGGGTGATCAGTAGGGATGAATGACCTGACAATGTATGTATCTGTAGGAGGATCAGTAGGGATGAATGACCTGACAATCTATGTATCTGTAGGAGGATCAGTAGGGATGAATGACCTGACAATGTATGTATCTGTAGGGTGATCAGTAGGGATGAATGACCTGACAATGTATGTATCTGTAGGAGGATCAGTAGGGATGAATGACCTGACAATGTATGTATCTGTAGGGTGATCAGTAGGGATGAATGACCTGACAATGTATGTATCTGTAGGGTGATCAGTAGGGATGAATGACCCGACAATGTATGTATCTGTAGGAGGATCAGTAGGGATGAATGACCTGACAATGTATGTATCTGTAGGAGGATCAGTAGGGATGAATGACCTGACAATGTACGAATCTGTAGGGTGATCAGTAGGGATGAATGACCTGACAATGTATGTATCTGTAGGAGGATCAGTAGGGATGAATGACCTGACAATGTATGTATCTGTAGGGTGATCAGTAGGGATGAATGACCTGACAATGTACGTATGTGTAGTAGGATCAGTAGGGATGAATGACCCGACAATGCATGTATCTGTAGGAGGATCAGTAGGGAAGAACGACCTGACAATGTATGTATCTGTAGGTTGATCAGTAGGGATGAATGAACTTAAAAAATGTATGTATCTGTAGGGTGATCAGTAGGGATGAATGACCTGACAATGTATGTATCTGTAGGGTGATCAGTAGGGATGAATGACCTGACAATGTATGTATCTGTAGGAGGATCAGTAGGGATAAATGACCTGACAATGTATGTATCTGTAGGAGGATCAGTAGGGATGAATAACCTGACAATGTATGTATCTGTAGGAGGATCAGTAGGGATGAATGACCTGACAATGTACGAATCTGTAGGGTGATCAGTAGGGATGAATGACCTGACAATGTATGTATCTGTAGGGTGATCAGTAGGGATGAATGACACGACAATGTATGTATCTGTAGGAGGATCAGTAGGGATGAATGACCTGACAATGTACGTATCTGTAGGGTGATCAGTAGGGATGAATGACCGGACGATGTACGTATCTGTAGGAGGATCAGTAGGGATGAATGACCGGACGATGTACGTATCTGTAGCAGGATCAGTAGGGATGACTGACCCGACAATGTACGTATCTGTAGGGATGAATGACCCGACGATGTACGCATCTGTAGGGTGATCAGTAGGGATGAATGACCGGACGATGTTTGTATCTGTAGGAGGATCAGTAGGGATGAATGACCTGACAATGTATGTATCTGTAGGGTGATCAGTAGGGATGAATGACCTGACAATTTTTGTATCTGTAGGAGGATCAGTAGGGATGAATGACCTGACAATGTATGTATCTGTAGGAGGATCAGTAGGGATGAATGACCTGACAATGTATGTATCTGTAGGAGGATCAGTAGGGATGAATGACCTGACAATGTATGTATCTGTAGGAGGATCAGTAGGGATGAATGACCTGACAATGTATGTATCTGTAGGAGGATGAGTAGGGATGAATGACCTGACAATGTACGAATCTGTAGGGTGATCAGTAGGGATGAATGACCTGACAATGTATGTATCTGTAGGAGGATCAGTAGGGATGAATGACCTGACAATGTATGTATCTGTAGGGTGATCAGTAGGGATGAATGACCTGACAATGTATGTATCTGTAGGAGGATCAGTAGGGATGAATGACCTGACAATCTATGTATCTGAAGGATGATCAGTGGGGATGAATGACCTGACAATGTATGTATCTGTAGGGTGGTCAGTAGGGATGAATGACCTGATAATGTACGTATCTGTAGGGTGATCAGTAGGGATGAATGACCCGACAATGTATGTATCTGTAGGGTGATCAGTAGGGATGTATGACCCGACAATGTACGTATCTGTAGGAGGATCAGTAGGGATGAATGACCTGACAATGTATGTATCTGTAGGGTGATCAGTAGGGATGAATGACCTGACAATGTATGTATCTGTAGGGTGATCAGTAGGGATGAATGACCTGAGAATGTATGTATCTGTAGGAGGATCGGTAGGGATGAATGACCCGACAATGTACGTATCTGTAGGGTGATCAGTAGGGATGAATGACCCGACAATGTACGTATCTGTAGGGTGATCAGTAGGGATGAATGACCCGACAATGTACGTATCTGTAGGGTGATCAGTAGGGATGAATTACCTGACAATGTATGTATCTGTAGGGTGATCAGTAGGGATGAATGACCTGACAATGTATGTATCTGTAGGGTGATCAGTAGGGATGAATGACCTGACAATGTACGTATCTGTAGGGTGATCAGTAGGGATGAATGACCCGACAATGTACGTATCTGTGGTGTGATCAGTAGGGATGAATGACCCGACAATGTACGTATCTGTAGGAGGATCGGTAGGGATGAATGATCCGACAATGTATGTATCTGTAGGGTGATCAGTAGGGATGAATGACCCGACAATGTATATATCTGTAGGGTGATCAGTAGGGATGAATGACACGACAATGTACGTATCTGTAGGGTGATCAGTAGGGATGAATGACACGACAATGTATGTATCTGTAAGGTGATCAGTAGGGATGAATGACCTGACAATGTATGTATCTGTAGGAGGATCAGTAGGGATGAATGACCTGACAATGTATGTATCTGTAAGGTGATCAGTAGGGATGAATGACCTGACAATGTATGTATCTGTAGGAGGATCAGTAGGGATGAATGACCCGACAATGTATGTATCTGTAGGCTGATTAGTAGGGATGAATGACCCGACAATGTATGTATCTGTAGGGTGATCAGTAGGGATGAATGACCCGACAATGTATGTATCTGTAGGGTGATCAGTAGGGATGAATGACCCGACAATGTACGTATGTGTAGGAGGATCAGTAGGGATGAATGACCTGACAATGTATGTATCTTTAGGAGGATCAGTAGGGATGAATGACCTGACAATGTATGTATCTGTAGGGTGATCAGTAGGGATGAATGACCTGACAATGTATGTATCTGTAGGGTGATCGGTAGGGATGAATGACCTGACAATGTATGTATCTGTAGGAGGATCAGTAGGGATGAATGACCCGACAATGTATGTATCTGTAGGGTGATCAGTAGGGATGAATGACCTGACAATGTATGTATCTGTAGGTGATCAGTAGGGATGAATGACCCGACAATGTATGTATCTGTAGGGTGATCAGTAGGGATGAATGACCCGACAATGTATGTATCTGTAGGTGATCAATAGGGATGAATGACCCGACAATGTATGTATCTGTAGGGTGATCAGTAGGGATGAATGACCCGACAATGTATGTATCTGTAGGGTGATCAGTAGGGATGAATGACCCGACAATGTACGTATATGTAGGGTGATCAGTAGGGATGAATGACCTGACAATGTACGTATCTGTAGGGTGATCAGTAGGGATGAATGACCTGACAATGTATGTATCTGTAGGGTGATCAGTAGGGATGAATGACCCGACAATGTACGTATCTGTAGGGTGATCAGTAGGGATGAATGACCCGACAATGTACGTATCTGTAGGGTGATCAGTAGGGATGAATGACCTGACAATGTACGTATCTGTAGGGTGATAAGTAGGGATGAATGACCCGACAATGTATGTATCTGTAGGGTGATCAGTAGGGATGAATGACCCGACAATGTATGTATCTGTAGGGTGATCAGTAGGGATGAATGACCCGACAATGTATGTATCTGTAGGGTGATAAGTAGGGATGAATGACCCGAAAATGTACGTATGTTTAGGAGGATCAGTAGGGATGAATGACCTGACAATGTATGTATCTGTAGGAGGATCAGTAGGGATGAATGACCCGACAATGTATGTATCTGTAGGGTGATCAGTAGGGATGAATGACCCGACAATGTATATATCTGTAGGGTGATCAGTAGGGATGAATGACACGACAATGTACGTATCTGTAGGGTGATCAGTAGGGATGAATGACACGACAATGTACGTATCTGTAAGGTGATCAGTAGGGATGAATGACCTGACAATGTATGTATCTGTAAGGTGATCAGTAGGGATGAATGACCTGACAATGTATGTATCTGTAGGAGGATCAGTAGGGATGAATGACCCGACAATGTATGTATCTGTAGGCTGATTAGTAGGGATGAATGACCCGACAATGTATGTATCTGTAGGGTGATCAGTAGGGATGAATGACCCGACAATGTATGTATCTGTAGGGTGATCAGTAGGGATGAATGACCTGACAATGTATGTATCTGTAGGAGGATCAGTAGGGATGAATGACCTGACAATGTATGTATCTGTAGGTGATCAGTAGGGATGAATGACCCGACAATGTATGTATCTGTAGGGTGATCAGTAGGGATGAATGACCCGACAATGTATGTATCTGTAGGTGATCAATAGGGATGAATGACCCGACAATGTATGTATCTGTAGGGTGATCAGTAGGGATGAATGACCCGACAATGTATGTATCTGTAGGGTGATCAGTAGGGATGAATGACCTGACAATGTACGTATCTGTAGGGTGATCAGTAGGGATGAATGACCTGACAATGTATGTATCTGTAGGGTGATCAGTAGGGATGAATGACCCGACAATGTACGTATCTGTAGGGTGATCAGTAGGGATGAATGACCCGACAATGTACGTATCTGTAGGGTGATCAGTAGGGATGAATGACCCGACAATGTACGTATCTGTAGGGTGATCAGTAGGGATGAATGACCCGACAATGTATGTATCTGTAGGGAGATCAGTAGGGATGAATGACCCGACAATGTATGTATCTGTACGGTGATAAGTAGGGATGAATGACCCGAAAATGTACGTATGTTTAGGAGGATCAGTAGGGATGAATGACCTGACAATGTATGTATCTGTAGGAGGATCAGTAGGGATGAATGACCCGACAATGTATGTATCTGTAGGGTGATCAGTAGGGATGAATGACCCGACAATGTACGTATCTGTAGGAGGATCGGTAGGGATGAATGACCCGACAATGTATGTATCTGTAGGGTGATCAGTAGGGATGAATGACCTGACAATGTACGTATCTGTAGGAGGATCGGTATGGATGAATGACCTGACAATGTATGTATCTGTAGGGTGATCAGTAGGGATGAATGACCTGACAATGTACGTATCTGTAGGGTGATCAGTAGGGATGAATGACCTGACAATGTACGTATCTTTAGGAGGATCAGTAGGGATGAATGACCTGACAATGTATGTATCTGTAGGGTGATCAGTAGGGATGAATGACCTGACAATGTATGTATCTGTAGGGTGATCGGTAGGGATGAATGACCTGACAATGTATGTATCTTTAGGAGGATCAGTAGGGATGAATGACCCGACAATGTATGTATCTGTAGGTGATCAGTAGGGATGAATGACCCGACAATGTATGTATCTGTAGGGTGATCAGTAGGGATGAATGACCCGACAATGTACGTATCTGTAGGGTGATCAGTAGGGATGAATGACCCGACAATGTACGTATCTGTAGGGTGATCAGTAGGGATGAATGACCCGACAATGTACGTATCTGTAGGGTGATCAGTAGGGATGAATGACCTGACAATGTACGTATCTGTAGGGTGATCAGTAGGGATGAATGACCTGACAATGTACGTATCTGTAGGGTGATCAGTAGGGATGAATGACCCGACAATGTACGTATCTGTAGGGTGATCAGTAGGGATGAATGACCTGACAATGTATGTATCTGTATGGTGATCAGTAGGGATGAATGACCTGACAATGTATGTATCTGTAGGAGGATCAGTAGGGATGAATGACCTGACAATGTATGTATCTGTAGGGTGATCAGTAGGGATGAATGACCCGACAATGTATGTATCTGTAGGGTGATCAGTAGGGATGAATGACCCGACAATGTATGTATCTGTAGGGTGATAAGTAGGGATGAATGACCCGAAAATGTACGTATGTTTAGGAGGATCAGTAGGGATGAATGACCTGACAATGTATGTATCTGTAGGAGGATCAGTAGGGATGAATGACCCGACAATGTATGTATCTGTAGGGTGATCAGTAGGGATGAATGACCCGACAATGTACGTATCTGTAGGAGGATCAGTAGGGATGAATGACCCGACAATGTATGTATCTGTAGGGTGATCAGTAGGGATGAATGACCTGACAATGTACGTATCTGTAGGAGGATCAGTAGGGATGAATGACCCGACAATGTATGTATCTGTAGGGTGATCAGTAGGGATGAATGACCTGACAATGTATGTATCTGTAGGGTGATCAGTAGGGATGAATGACCTGACAATGTACGTATCTGTAGGGTGATCAGTAGGGATGAATGACCTGACAATGTACGTATCTGTAGGGTGATCAGTAGGGATGAATGACCGGACGATGTACGTATCTGTAGGAGGATCAGTAGGGATGAATGACAGGACGATGTACGTATCTGTAGGAGGATCGGTAGGGATGAATGACCTGACAATGTATGTATCTGTAGGGTGATCAGTAGGGATGAATGACCCCACAATGTATGTATCTGTAGGGTGATCAGTAGGGATGAATGACCCGACAATGTACGTATGTTTAGGAGGATCAGTAGGGATGAATGACCTGACAATGTATTTATCTGTAGGAGGATCAGTAGGGATGAATGACCTGACAATGTATGTATCTGTAGGGTGATCAGTAGGGATGAATGACCCGACGATGTATGTATCTGTAGGGTGATCAGTAGGGATGAATGACCCGACAATGTACGTATCTTTAGGAGGATCGGTAGGGATGAATGACCCGACAATGTATGTATCTGTAGGGTGATCAGTAGGGATGAATGACACGACAATGTACGTATCTGTAGGGTGATCAGTAGGGATGAATGACCTGACAATGTATGTATCTGTAGGGTGATCAGTAGGGATGAATGACCCAACAATGTACGTCTCTGTAGGAGAATCAGTAGGGATGAATGACCCGACAATGTACGTATCTGTAGGGTGATCAGTAGGGATGAATGACCTGACAATGTACGTATCTCTAGGGTGATCAGTAGGGATGAATGACCTGACAATATACGTATCTGTAGGGTGATCAGTAGGGATGAATGACCTGACAATGTATGTATCTGTAGGGATGAATGACCTGACAATGTATGTATCTGTAGGGTGATCAGTAGGGATGAATGACCTGACAATGTACGTATCTGTAGGGTGATCAGTAGGGATGAATGAGCTGACAATGTACGTATCTGTAGGGTGATCAGTAGGGATGAATGACCTGACAATGTACGTATCTGTAGGGTGATCAGTAGGGATGAATGAGCTGACAATGTACGTATCTGTAGGGTGATCAGTAGGGATGAATGACCCGACAATGTACGTATCTATAGGGTGATCAGTAGGGATGAATGACCTGACAATGTATGTATCTGTAGTGTGATCAGTAGGGATGAATGACCTGACAATGTACGTATCTGTAGGGTGATCAGTAGGGATGAATGACCCGGCAATGTATGTATCTGTAGGAGGATCAGTAGGGATGAATGACCTGATAATGTATGTATCTGTAGGGTGATCAGTAGGGATGAATGACCAGATAATGTATGTATCTGTAGGGTGATCAGTAGGGATGAATGACCCGACAATGTATGTATCTGTAGGAGGATCAGTAGGGATGAATGACCTGACAATGTATGTATCTGTAGGGTGATCAGTAGGAATGAGTGACCCGACAATGTATGTATCTGTAGGGTGATCAGTAGGGATGAATGACCCGACAATGTACGTATCTGTAGGATGATCAGTAGGGATGAATGACCCGACAATGTTCGTATCTGTAGGGTGATCAGTAGGGATGAATGACCCGACAATGTTCGTATCTGTAGGAGGATCAGTAGGGATGAATGACCTGACAATGTAAATATCTGTAGGAGGATCAGTAGGGATGACTGACCCGACAATGTACGTATCTCTAGGGTGATCAGTAGGGATGAATGACCCGACAATGTACGTATATGTAGGGTGATCAGTAGGGATGAATGACCTGACAATGTACGTATCTGTAGGGTGGTCAGTAGGGATGAATGACCTGATAATGTACGTATCTGTAGAAGGATCAGTAGGGATGAATGACCTGACAATGTACGTATCTGTAGAAGGATCAGTAGGGATGAATGACCCGACACTGTACGTATCTGTAGAGTGATCAGTAGGGATGAATGACCCGACAATGTACGTATCTGTAGGGTGATCAGTAGGGATGAATGACCCGACAATGTAAGTATTTGTAGGAGGATCAGTAGGGATGAATGACCGGACGGTGTACGTATCTGTAGAAGGATCAGTAGGGATGAATGACCGGACGATGTACGTATCTGTAGGAGGATCAGTAGGGATGAATGACCCGACGATGTACGCATCTGTAGGGTGATAAGTAGGGATGAATGACCCAACGATGTATGCATCTGTAGGAGGATCAGTAGGGATCAATGGCCCGATGATGTAGGTATCTGTAGGAGGATCAGTAGGGATGAATGACCTGACAATGTATGTACAGTATCTGTAGGGTGATCAGTAGGGATGAATGACCTGACAATGTATGTATCTGTAGGGTGATCAGTAGGGATGAATGACCTGACAATGTATGTATCTGTAGGGTGATCAGTAAGGATGAATGACCTGATAATGTATGTATCTGTAGGGAGATCAGTAGGGATGACTATACAGGGCTACGTATGTAATAAGGCCGTACAGACAGGAATGAGGTGTAGAGGGCAATGCACCAATCAGGTTTTATGTTACATCAGTTTAGATGAGTCACACCAAAGAGAGGTGACTGCTGATTGGTTGGTCTGGGTTCCTGTAGTCTGTATATTGATGTTTACTGCTCACCTTTACATTGTGGAGGATTATCCCACCTAATGGAGGTTCCACTCTTCACACATCGTACAGAGGGGTAGGGATTGTAATATCCAACTGAACAATTTACTGTCACTGTATCCCCAATATCATAAAATGTCTTCTCTGGATCCATCTTCAGTATTGTCAAATACGGCTTCCTACACAGAGCTGGAAAGAAATTAGAAGAATGGGACAATGGGAAAAAGACTGTTTAATTTCTTTTAGTACAAAATGTATGTATCTGTAGGAGGATCAGTAGGGATGAATGACCTGACAATGTACGTATCTGTAGGGTGATCAGTGGGGATGAATGACCTGACAATGTACGTATCTGTAGGGTGATCAGTAGGGATGAATGATGAATACCTTATGTATTATACATGGAGATCATATCCCCCCTTATGTATTATACATGGAGATCATATCCCCCCTTATGTATTATACATGGAGATCATATCCCCCTTATGTATTATACATGGAGATCATATCCCCCCTTATGTATTATACATGGAGATCATATCCCCCCTTATATATTATACATGGAGATCATATCCCCCTTATGTATTATACATGGAGATCATATCCCCCCTTATGTATTATACATGGAGATCATATCCCCCTTATGTATTATACATGGAGATCATATCCCCCCTTATGTATTATACATGGAGATCATATCCCCCCTTATGTATTATACATGTTGAACATATCCCCCCTTATGTATTATACATGGTGATCATATCCCCCCCTTATGTATTATACATGGAGATCATATCCCCCCTTATGTATTATACATGGAGATCATATCCCCCCTTATGTATTATACATGGAGATCATACCCCCCTTATGTATTATACATTGAGATCATATCCCCCCTTATGTATTATACATGGAGATCATATCCCCCCTTATGTATTATACATGGAGATCATATCCCCCCTTATGTATTATACATGGAGATCATATCCCCCCTTATGTATTATACATGGAGATCATATCCCCCCCTTATATATTATACATGGACATCATATTCCCCTTATGTATTATACGTGGAGATCATATCCCCCCCATATGTATTATACTAGGAGAGCATATTCCCCCTTTTGTATTATACGTGGAGATCATATCCCCCTCTTATGTATTATACTTGGAGATCATATCCCCCCTTATGTATTATACGTGGAGATCATATCCCCCCTTATGTATTATACGTGGAGATCATATCCCCCCTTATGTATTATACGTGGAGATCATATCCCCCCTTATGTATTATACGTGGAGATCATATCCCCCCTTATGTATTATACGTGGAGATCATATCCCCCTTATGTATTATACATGGAGATCATATCCCCCCTTATGTATTATACTTGGAGATCATATCCCCCTTATGTATTACACATGGTAATCATATCCCCCCTTATGTATTATACATTGAGATCATATCCCCCCTTATGTATTATACGTGGTGATCATATCCCCTTATCATATCCCTCATTATGTATTAAACATGGAGATCATATCCCCCTTATGTATTATACATGGAGATCATATCCCCCTTATGTATTATACATGGAGATCATATCCCCCCTTATGTATTATACATGGAGATCATATCCCCCCTTATGTATTATACATGGAGATCATATCCCCCTTATGTATTATACATGGAGATCATATCCCCCCTTATGTATTATACATGGAGATCATATCCCCCCTTATGTATTATACATGGAGATCATATCCCCCTTATGTATTATACATGGAGATCATATCCCCCCTTATGTATTATACATGGAGATCATACCCCCCTTATGTATTATACATTGAGATCATATCCCCCCTTATGTATTATACATGGAGATCATATCTACCCTTATGTATTATACATGGAGATCATATCCCCCCCTTATGTATTATACATGGAGATCATATCCCCCTTATATATTATATGTGGAGATCATATCCCCCTCTTATGTATTATACTTGGAGATCATATCCCCCCTTATGTATTATAAGTGGAGATCATATCCCCCCTTATGTATTATACGTGGTGATCATATCCCCCTTATGTATTAATACATGGAGATCATATCCCCCTTATGTATTATACATGGAGATCATATCCCCCCTTATGTATTATACATGGAGATCATATCCCCCCTTATGTATTATACATGGAGATCATATCCCCCTTATGTATTATACATGGATATCATATCCCCTTATGTATTATACATGGAGATCATATCCCCCCCCTTATGTATTATACATGGTGATCATATCCCCCCCTTATGTATTATACATGGAGATTATATCCCCCCCTTATGTATTATACATGGCTATCATATCCCCCTTATGTATTATACATGGAGATCATATCCCCCCTTATGTATTATACGTGGAGATCATATCCCCTCTTATGTATTATACGTGGAGATCATATCCCCCTTTTGTATTATACGTGGAGATCATATCCCCCCTTATGTATTATACATGAAGATCATATCCCCCCTTATGTATTATACATGGAGATCATATCCCCCCTTATGTATTATACATGAAGATCATATCCCCCCTTATGTATTATACATGGAGATCATATCACCCCCTTATGTATTATACATGGAGATCATATCCCCCCTATGTATTATACATGGAGATCATATCCCCCCCTATGTATTATACATGGAGATCATATCCCCCCCCCTATGTATTATACATGGAGATCATTCCCCCCCCTATGTATTATACATGGAGATCATATCCCCCCTAATGTATTATACTTGGAGATCATATCCCCCTTATGTATTATACATGGAGATCATATCCCCCCTTATGTATTATACATGGAGATCATATCCCCCCTTATGTATTATACATGGAGATCATATCCCCCCTTATGTATTATACATGGAGATCATATCCCCCCTTATGTATTATACATGGAGATCATATCCCCCCTTATGTATTATACATGGAGATCATATCCCCCTTATGTATTATACATGGAAATCATATCCCCCCTTATGTATTATACTTGGAGATCATATCCCCCTTATGTATTACACATGGTGATCATATCCCCCCTTATGTATTATACATTGAGATCATATCCCCCCTTATGTATTATACGTGGTGATCATATCCCCTTATCATATCCCTCATTATGTATTATACATGGAGATCATATCCCCCCTTATGTATTATACATTGAGATCATATCTACCCTTATGTATTATACATGGAGATCATATCCCCCCTTATGTATTATACATGGAGATCATATCCCCCCTTATGTATTATACATGGAGATCATATCTACCCTTATGTATTATACATGGAGATCATATCCCCCTTATGTATTATACGTGGAGATCATATCCCCCCCCCCCCCATATGTATTATACTAGGAGAGCATATTCCCCCTTTTGTATTATACATGGAGATCATATCCCCCTTATATATTATATGTGGAGATCATATCCCCCTCTTATGTATTATACTTGGAGATCATATCCCCCCTTATGTATTATAAGTGGAGATCATATCCCCCCTTATGTATTATACGTGGTGATCATATCCCCCTTATGTATTAATACATGGAGATCATATCCCCCTTATGTATTATACATGGAGATCATATCCCCCCTTATGTATTATACTTGGAGATCATATCCCCCCTTATGTATTATACATGGAGATCATATCCCCCTTATGTATTATACATGGATATCATATTCCCTTATGTATTATAAATGGAGATCATATCCCCCCCTTATGTATTATACATGGTGATCATATCCCCCCCTTATGTATTATACATGGAGATTATATCCCCCCCTTATGTATTATACATGGCTATCATATCCCCCTTATGTATTATACATGGAGATCATATCCCCCCTTATGTATTATACATGGAGATCATATCCCCCCTTATGTATTATACATGGAGATCATATCCCCCCTTATGTATTATACGTGGAGATCATATCCCCCTTATGTATTATACGTGGAGATCATATCCCCCCCATATGTATTATACGTGGAGATCATATCCCCGCCATATGTATTATACCTGGAGAGCATATCCCCCTTTTGTATTATACATAGAGATCTTATCCCCCTTATGTATTATACATGGAGATCATATCCCCCCTTATGTATTATACATGGAGATCATATCCCCCTTATGTATTATACATGGAGATCATATCCCCCTTTTGTATTATACGTGGAGATCATATCCCCCTTATGTATTATACATGGAGATCATATCCCCCCTTATGTATTATACATGGAGATCATATCCCCCCTTATGTATTATACATGGAGATCATATCCCCCCCTTATGTATTATACATGGAGATCATATCCCCCCTTATGTATTATACATGGAGATCATATCCCCCTTATGTATTATACATGGAGATCATATCCCCCTTATGTATTATACATGGAGATCATATCCCCCCTTATGTATTATACATGGAGATCATATCCCCCCTTATTTATTATACATGGAGATCATATCCCCCCCCCTTATGTAATATACATGGAGATCATATCCCCCTTATGTATTATACATGGAGATCATATCCCCCCTTATGTATTATACATGGTGATCATATCCCCCCTGATGTATTATACTTGGAGATCATATCCCCCTTATGTATTATACATGGAGATCATATCCCCCCTTATGTATTATACATGGAGATCATATCCCCCCTTATGTATTATACATGGAGATCATATCCCCCCTTATGTATTATACATGGAGATCATATCCCCCCTTATGTATTATACTTGGAGATCATATCCCCCCTTATGTATTATACATGGAGATCATATCCCCCCTTATGTATTATACATGGAGATCATATCCCCCCTTATGTATTATACATGGAGATCATATCCCCCTTATGTATTATACATGGAGATCATATCCCCCTTATGTATTATACATGGAGATCATATCCCCCCTTATGTATTATACATGGAGATCATATCCCCCCCTTATGTATTATACATGGAGATCATATCCCCCCCTTATGTATTATACATGGAGATCATATCCCCCCTTATGTATTATACATGGTGATCATATCCCCCCTTATGTATTATACTTGGAGATCATATCCCCCTTATGTATTATACATGGAGATCATATCCCCCCTAATGTATTATACTTGGAGATCATATCCCCCTTATGTATTATACGTGGAGATCATATCCCCCCTTATGTATTATAAATGGAGATCATATCCCCCCTTATGTATTATACGTGGAGATCATATCCCCCCTTATGTATTATACGTGGAGATCATATCCCCCCTTATGTATTATACGTGGAGATCATATCCCCCCTTATGTATTATACATGGAGATCATATCCCCCTTATGTATTATACGTGGAGATCATATCCCCCCCTTATGTATTATACATGGAGATCATATCCCCCTTTTGTATTATACGTGGAGATCATATCCCCCTTATGTATTATACATGAAGATCATATCCCCCCTTATGTATTATACATGGAGATCATATCCCCCCCCCTATGTATTATACGTGGAGATCATATCCCCCTTATGTATTATACGTGGAGATCATATCCCCCTTATGTATTATACGTGGAGATCATATCCCCCCTTTTGTATTATACATGGATATCATATCCCCCCCTTATGTTTTATACATGGTGATCATATCCCCCTTATGTATTATACATGGAGATCATATCCCCCCTTATGTATTATACATGGAGATCATATCCCTCCTTATGTATTATACATGGAGATCATATCCCACTTATGTATTATACGTGGAGATCATATCCCCCTTATGTATTATACATGGAGATCATATCCCCCTTATGTATTATACATGGAGATCATATCCCCCCTTATGTATTATACATGAAGATCATATCCCCCTTATGTATTATACATGGAGATCATATCCCCCCCCTATGTATTATACATGGAGATCATATCCCCCTTATGTATTATACATGGAGATCATATCCCCCCTTATGTATTATACTTGGAGATCATATCCCCCTTATGTATTATACATGGTGATCATATCCCCCTTATGTATTATACATGGAGATCATATCCCCCCTTATGTATTATACATGGAGATCATATCCCTCCCTTATGTATTATACATGGAGATCATATCCCCCTTATGTATTATACTTGGAGATCATATCCCCCTTATGTATTATACATGGTGATCATATCCCCCCTTATGTATTATACGTGGTGATCATATCCCCCTTATGTATTATACATGGAGATCATATCCCTCCTTATGTATTATTATTATTATTATTATTATTACTACGAGTTTATATAGCGCCAAAGGGTTTGCTCAGCGCTGTACAATGGGGGGGACAATACATGGCACAGTACAACAAAGACAGACAGCGTACGAGGGGTAAGAGGGCCCTACTCTTACGAGCTTACAATCTAGGAATACATGGAGATCATATCCCCCTTATGTATTATACATGGAGATCATATCCCCCCTTATGTATTATACATGGAGATCATATCCCCCTTATGTATTATACATGGAGATCATATCCCCCTTATGTATTATAGATGGAGATCATATCCCCCCTTATGTATTATACATGGAGATCATATCCCCCTTATGTATTATACATGGAGATCATATCCCCCCCTTATGTATTATACATGGAGATCATATCCCCCCTTATGTATTATACATGGAGATCATATCCCCCCTTATGTATTATACATGGAGATCATATCCCCCCTTATGTATTATACATGGAGATCATATCCCCCCCTTATGTATTATACATGGAGATCATATCCCCCCTTATGTATTATACATGGAGATCATATCCCCCCCCTTATGTATTATACATGGTGATCATATCCCCCTTATGTATTATACGTGGAGATCATATCCCCCCTTATGTATTATACATGGAGATCATATCCCCCCCATATGTATTATACATGGAGATCATATCCCCCCTTATGTATTATACATGGAGATCATATCCCCCTTATGTATTATACATGGAGATCATATCCCCCCTTATGTATTATACATGGAGATCATATCCCCCCCTTATGTATTATACATGGAGATCATATCCCCCCCTTATGTATTATACATGGAGATCATATCCCCCCTTATGTATTATACATGGTGATCATATCCCCCCTTATGTATTATACTTGGAGATCATATCCCCCTTATGTATTATACATGGAGATCATATCCCCCCTAATGTATTATACTTGGAGATCATATCCCCCTTATGTATTATACGTGGAGATCATATCCCCCCTTATGTATTATAAATGGAGATCATATCCCCCCTTATGTATTATACGTGGAGATCATATCCCCCCTTATGTATTATACGTGGAGATCATATCCCCCCTTATGTATTATACGTGGAGATCATATCCCCCCTTATGTATTATACATGGAGATCATATCCCCCCCTTATGTATTATACATGGAGATCATATCCCCCTTTTGTATTATACGTGGAGATCATATCCCCCCTTATGTATTATACATGAAGATCATATCCCCCCTTATGTATTATACATGGAGATCATATCCCCCCCCTATGTATTATACGTGGAGATCATATCCCCCTTATGTATTATACGTGGAGATCATATCCCCCTTATGTATTATACGTGGAGATCATATCCCCCCTTTTGTATTATACATGGATATCATATCCCCCCCTTATGTATTATACATGGTGATCATATCCCCCTTATGTATTATACGTGGAGATCATATCCCCCCTTTTGTATTATACATGGATATCATATCCCCCCCTTATGTATTATACATGGTGATCATATCCCCCTTATGTATTATACATGGAGATCATATCCCTCCTTATGTATTATACGTGGAGATCATATCCCCCTTATGTATTATACATGGAGATCATATCCCCCTTATGTATTATACGTGGAGATCATATCCCCCCTTTTGTATTATACATGGATATCATATCCCCCCCTTATGTATTATACATGGTGATCATATCCCCCTTATGTATTATACATGGAGATCATATCCCCCCTTATGTATTATACATGGTGATCATATCCCCCTTATGTATTATACATGGAGATCATATCCCTCCTTATGTATTATACGTGGAGATCATATCCCCCTTATGTATTATACATGGAGATCATATCCCCCTTATGTATTATACATGGAGATCATATCCCCCCTTATGTATTATACATGAAGATCATATCCCCCTTATGTATTATACATGGAGATCATATCCCCCCCCCTATGTATTATACATGGAGATCATATCCCCCTTATGTATTATACATGGAGATCATATCCCCCCTTATGTATTATACTTGGAGATCATATCCCCCTTATGTATTATACATGGTGATCATATCCCCCTTATGTATTATACATGGAGATCATATCCCCCCTTATGTATTATACATGGAGATCATATCCCCCCTTATGTATTATACATGGAGATCATATCCCCCTTATGTATTATACTTGGAGATCATATCCCCCTTATGTATTATACATGGTGATCATATCCCCCCTTATGTATTATACGTGGTGATCATATCCCCCTTATGTATTATACGTGGAGATCATATCCCCCCCCTTATGTATTATACATGGAGATCATATCCCTCCTTATGTATTATTATTATTATTATTATTATTACTACGAGTTTATATAGCGCCAAAGGGTTTGCTCAGCGCTGTACAATGGGGGGGACAATACATGGCACAGTACAACAAAGACAGACAGCGTACGAGGGGTAAGAGGGCCCTACTCTTACGAGCTTACAATCTAGGAATACATGGAGATCATATCCCCCTTATGTATTATACATGGAGATCATATCCCCCTTATGTATTATACATGGAGATCATATCCCCCCCTTATGTATTATACATGGAGATCATATCCCCCCTTATGTATTATACATGGAGATCATATCCCCCCTTATTTATTATACATGGAGATCATATCCCCCCTTATGTATTATACATGGAGATCATATCCCCCCCTTATGTATTATACATGGAGATCATATCCCCCCTTATGTATTATACATGGAGATCATATCCCCCCCCTTATGTATTATACATGGTGATCATATCCCCCTTATGTATTATACGTGGAGATCATATCCCCCCTTATGTATTATACATGGAGATCATATCCCCCCCATATGTATTATACATGGAGATCATATCCCCCCTTATGTATTATACGTGGAGATCATATCCCCCCTTTTGTATTATACATGGATATCATATCCCCCCCTTATGCATTATACATGGTGATCATATCCCCCTTATGTATTATACATGGAGATCATATCCTCCCTTATGTATTATACATGGAGATCATATCCCCCCTTATGTATTATACATGGAGATCATATCCCCCTTATGTATTATACATGAAGATCATATCCCCCCCTTATGTATTATACATGGAGATCATATCCCCCCTTATGTATTATACATGGAGATCATATCCTCCCTTATGTATTATACATGGAGATCATATCCCCCCCTTATGTATTATACATGGAGATCATATCCCCCCTTATGTATTATACATGGAGATCATATCCCCCCTTATGTATTATACATGGAGATCATATCCCCCCTTAATTCTCAGCAGAGAATAAATTCAGTTCCTCTAATCTTTCCTCATAGCTGATCTCCTCCATGCCTCTTATCAGTTTGGTTGCCCTTCTCTGTACTTTCTCCAGTTCCCCAATGTTCTTTTTGTGATTTGGAACCCAAAACTGAACTGCATATTCCAGATGAGATATTACTAATTATTTATACCGGGGGAGGGGGGGGGGGTAATATGATATCTCTTTCTCTCGAGTCTTTACCTCTCCTAACACAAGAGAGGATTTTGCTCGCTTTAGAACCCGCAGCTTGGCATTGCGTTCATTATGAAGCTTATGATCCACAAGAACCCCCAGATCCTTCTCCACCATTGACCCCCCCATTTGTACCCCCCTAGTATGTATGATGTAAGCATGTTCTTAGCCCCCAAGTGCAGAACCTTACATTTATCACCATTAGCCTTCATTGGCCCCATAGTCCCCCAATTACACAGAGCAATGAGGTCGGCTTGTAAATTGGAGACATCCTGTAAGGACGTTATTCCCCGGCACAGCTTGGTGTCATCTGCAAACACTGAAATGGGATTTATAATCCCAGACCCCATATTGTTTATAAATATATTATAACGTAAGGGTCTCAACACTGAGCCTTGGGGTACACCAATAACAACACTGAGCCTTGGGGTCCCCCACTAATAACACTGAACCTTGGGGTCCTCCACTAATAACACTGAACCTTGGGGTCCCCCACTAATAACACTGAACCTTGAGGTACACCACTGACACCCCTAGACCATTCAGACTATTAATCATTAACCACTACTCTCTGAATACGATTTTATTAGCCAGTTTTCTATCCATTTACATACAGATTTCTCCAAGTCTGTAGACTTTACCTTACACATTAGCCGTGTGTGGGGAACTGTGTCAAATGCTTTTGCAAAATCCATGTATACCACGTCCACAGCCACCCCTCTGTCCAAGTATACCATGTCCACAGCCATCCCTCTGTCCAAGTATACCATGTACACCACCACCCCTCTATTCACGTATACCACAGCCACCTCCACCACTCTGTCCAAATATACCATGTACACCACCACCCCTCTATCCAAGTATTCCATGTCCACCGCCACCCCTCTATCCAAGTATACCACATCCACCACCACCCCTCTATCCAAGTATACCACATCCACCACCACCCCTCTGTCCAAGTATACCACGTCCACAGCCACCCCTCTTTCCAAGTATACCACAGCCACCGCCACCCCTCTGTCCATGTATACCATATGTACACCGCCACCCCTCTGTCCAAGTATACCACGTCCACCGCCACCCCTCTGTCCAAGTATACCACGTCCACCACCACCCCTCTGTCCATGTATACCAAGTCCACCGCCACCCCTCTGTCCAAGTATACCACGTCCACCACCCGTCTGTCCAAGTATACCACGTCCACCGCCACCCCTCTGTCCAAGGTTTTGCTCACCCCCTTATAAAAAGAAATCAGATTTGTTTGACAACTTCTGTCTTTCATGAATCCATGCTGTCTGTTGCTTAAAATATTTGTTTCCAGCAAGAACTCCTCTCTGTGGTCTTTTATTAAACTCTCCAGTATCTTCCCAACTATAGAAGTTACACTAACAGGTCTATAATTACTTGGGAAAGATTTTGACCTCTTTTTAAATATTGTCACTACATTGGCCTTACGCTAATCCAGTGGTACTATGCCAGTCATTAAAGAGACCCTAAAACTTAGAAACAATGGCTGACAGAGTTCAATTCTTTAAGGCCCCGTGGGTGTATGCCATCCAGTTCAGGGGCTTTATTCACCTTTATTCTGTCTAAATATTTCTGGATCATATCAATTGTGAGCCAATGCGGATCATCTGGGGCTGTGTCAGTACCACGCCCATTATGGACAAGAGCTCCTCCATGCTCCTTTGTATACACAGAGCTGAAGAAGGTGTTTAATAGATTTACCTTCTCTTTGTCCCCATATGTGTTTGCTGTTTACAGCTAACAATAAATGAAGTCATGTTATGGTCACTGCTATCCAGATGTTCTTTTATATGGACATTCGTAATAAGCTCTGCATGGTTTGAGGTTACCAGGTCCAGCAGAGCATCATTTCTAGTTGGGGCCTCTATGAACTGGACCATAAAATTGTCATGTAGTATGTTTAGAAATGTTTGCCCTTTAACTGTTCCTGCAGTACCATTACTCCAGTCAATTTCTGGGTAGTTATTATGACTGTCCCAGCCCTTGCAGCCCTTTCCATCTGTGCGAGGAGCTGAGTCTCTACCTCTTCATTTACACTGGGAGGCCTATAACAAACTTCAATGATTACCTTTGTAGTACCACCCCCCCATGTGCAGTTCCACCCATAATACTTCAGCCTCATCACACTCTCCATCAACTAGGTCTTTTTTCACACTCACTCTGAGATCACTTCTCACATAGAGACAGACACCACCACCTTTCCTATTTCCCCCGTCTCTCTGAAAGAGAACATAGCCAGGAATATGAATGGCCCAGTCATGTGAAGAATGAAGCCAAGATTCAGCAATACCAATTCATTCATAGTTCCCTTCATGCACCAAAGCTTCCAACTCACCTATTTTGCTTGGCAGACTTCTGGAATTGGTGAATAAACATTTTAATCCATTGACACCTTGTGCACAAGTATTTTGCATATTTTGTCTTTTCATACAAATGGTACCAATTCCACTGGTTGTTTGTAAAATGGGAACCTTCTTATAACAATCTAATGCTCCCTCCCCCCTCGATCCTAGTTTATATACTCCTCAAGCCTTCCCATAATCCTCTTACTTGGCAGGATTACTAGAGGTTCCATCTAGAAGACATTAAGGTCCCAGCTGAAGATTTACTGGGGATCTCGTATTCTCAGAGTTTGGTCCTGGAGTTGTTGGGGTCTGGAGAAGGTCACTGGAGAGCACCAGGAAGAAGTTGGGGAAAAGGTATCCAGCTGTCCTATGATGGCGTGAACCTGTATTTCCCTCACTGAGGAGTGCCTAAAAGAGGCAACCAATGATCCTGAGGTCATGTGAGTAGATAACCTCGGTCCTGAAGGTTAGTGACTGTGTGCAGCTTTGGTCTCTTGGAAAAGTCCTACTCATCTCTCAGCATTAGAGATTCTGTGCAGCTCAGCAAGATAGAGAAGGAGTCCTCAAAGAGTTCACTTGCCCAGTTTGGGGTATCCCATGCTCCCTTCACCCCATCCAAGTTACAATAAAATCCTAAAAACCTCCCCCAGACTGTACAGCTGTGCCAGTGTAAGAACGAGGAAAATACTTTGCGCCTGGCTGTTTACACCAGCGGCTCCTGAGGGGGTGCGCTACAGATATATCAATCAGTGGTATCAGCTTCCCCAGCTATACTCTGTAAACTAAAAAGCTCACCTCAATATGCTATGATGAGTATAGTGAGTGGACACCACCACCCTGGGATTGGAAGTGTGTTACTGGCAGGATCACCAGGTGACAATAAACTAGGAAACCTCAGCAGTCACCACATCTAAGGACCAATCAGCTGCAATATATGACATTTGTGTTCTTGGTTGTAGATATGTTGGCTTCCAGTAACTGTTATTATTTGGATTCGCTCATATTTCCTAATTGTCCCGGCATGCCCAGAACAAGAATGACTTCCTATATACGGTGTCAGAGCAATGGGCTATTAGGACAATGGGACCAAGACCATCACAAGCCTCACGGTCAAGTTTTCCTTCAGTTCCTCCAACCTTGTAGAGAGTTAACCACCTTCTGATCCCTCACTGTAAATATACTGCGAGTGGGTGGCAGGTACAGGTACATTCATGTACATGACCGGTATTCTTCTGGGTTTGGGGCACGCATGCACACACCCTGCCTACCCGTGCTGTGATTGGACACTGCATGAGTTTGGCAGCAGATTTCAGCCAATGATTGTGGCTAAAATTTGCTGATCGGCTGTGTCCAATCACACACAGAGTTCTGTGTTTACAGTGCATCCAGAAAGTATTCACAGTGCTTAACTTTTGCCACATTTTGTTGGTTACGGCCTTATTCCAAAATGGATTCAATTCATTTTTTCCTCCACATTCTACAAACAATACCCCATAATGACAACGTGAAAGAAGTTTGTTTTGGAAACTTTGCAATTTATTAAAAATAATAAACAAAAAAAAACCACGTGTACATAAGTATTCCCAGCCTTTGCTCAATACTGTTTTTGAAGCATCTTTAGGTGCAATTACAGCCTCGAGTCATTTGGAGTATGATGCTACAAGCTTGGCACACCTATTTCTGGGCAAATTCTCCCATTCTTCTTTGCAGTACCTCTCAAGTTCCATCAGGTTGGATGGGGAGCGTTGGTGCACAGCCATTTTCAGATCTCTCCAGAGATCTTCATTCGGGTTCAAGTTTGGGCTCTAGCTGGGCCACTCCAGGACATTCCCAGAGTTGGCCCATAGCCACTTCTTTGTTATGTTGGTTGTCTGTTGAAAGATGAACCGTCGCCCTAGTCTAAGGTACGGAGCGCTCTGGAACAGGTTTTCATCAAAGATGTCTCTGTACATTACTGCATTCATCTTTCCTTTGATCCTGACTAGTCTCCCAGCTCCTGCTGCTGAAAAATATCCCCACAGCATGATGCTGCCACCACCATGCTTCACTGTAGGGTTGGTACTGGCCAGGTGGTGAGCGGTGCCTGGTTTCCTCCAGAGATGACGCTTGGCATTCAATCTTTGTTTCATCAGACCAGAGAGTTTTGTTTCTCATGGTCTGAGAGTCCCTCAGGTGCCTTTTGGCAAACTCCAGACGGGCTGCCATTTGCCTTTGCTGAGGAGTTGCTTCTGTCTGGTCACTCTACCATACAGGCCTGATTGGTGGAGTGCTGCAGAGATGGTTTTTCTTCTGGAAGGTTTTCCTCTCTCCACAAAGAGAGCTGGAGCTCTTTCAGAGTGACCATCGGGTGCTTGGTTACCTCCCTGGCTAAGGCCCATCTCCCTCGATCGCTCATTTTGGCCGGTCAGCCCGCTTTAGGAAGATTCCTGGTGGTTCCAAACTTCTTCCATTTATGGATGATGGAGGCCACTGTGCTCATTGGGACCTTCAATGCTGCAGAAATGTTTCTGTACCCTTCCCCAGATCTGTGCCTTGATACAGTCCTGTCTTGGAGGTCTACAGACAATTCCTTGGACTTCATAGCTTGGTTTGTGCTCTGACATGCACTGTTAACTGTGGGACGTTATATAGACAGGTTAATGCCTTTCCTAATCATGTCCAATCAACTGAATTTCCCACAGGTGGACTCCAATTCACTGAATTCCCCACAGGTGGACTCCAATCAAGTTGTGGAAACATCTCAAGGATGATCCGTGGGAATAGGATGCACCACAGCTCAATTTTGAGTGTCACGGCAAAGGCGGTGAATGCTTATGTACATGTGTGGGGTTTTTTTGTTTATTATTTTTAATAAATTGAAAAGATTTCAAAATGAACTTCTTTCATGTCATTATGGGGTATTGTTTGTAGAATGTTGAGGAAAAAAATGAATTGAATCCACTTTGGAATAAGGCAATAACATAACCAAATGTGGGAAAAGTTAAGCGCTGGGAATACTTTCTGGATGCAGTGTACTTGAGGTGATTGTAGCTGTCTTAGTGCATTTGCGGCAGAAACAATTGAGTACAGTACTCATTTGGATGCAGTGTACAAACACATTGGGCTCTGTGTACAGTTAACAGCGATCAGGGAGAAAAAACAGCCAGATCAGAAAGTAAAAGTAGCACACATTGCACATACAGGTAGCCCCTTGATCGCCCCTAGATCTTAACCCCTTCCCAGCCAGTGTCATTAGTACAGTGTCAGTATACAGTATTATCACTGCTCACTGTATTAGTATCACTTAGTGACCCTCCCAGCCAGTGTTTGTTAGTGCCAGATTGCCCACCACCCTATCACAGGCACTCTGTAAGTCGCTGCTCACCCCCATTACAGTACAGCGTCTATAACTAAGTAAATTCCAGTATATACAGTATATCATAGTTTGTAGACTCTATAACTTTCACACAAACCAATTAATATACAATTATTGGGATTTTTTTAACAAAAGACATGTAGCAGAATACATTTTGACAATACTTTATGAAGAAATGTGATCTTGTTATGTATCATCACTTCTCCACATTGCTAGTCCCAACAGTGCCTTCGCAGACGAATGCAGGGTCCATAGTTCTGCACTGGCATGAGGATGCTGAGGGACAGTCTACCACCAGAACATCGGGGAGCAGAGGATCTTGAACAGCGCTGTAAAAAGTATTTGCCCACATCCTGATTTTTTTTTCTTGTATATTTGTCACACTTAAATGATTCAGATCATCAAACACATTTTAACATTACACATAGATATCCCGAGTAAATAATGAAGTTTTTAAATGGTACTTTCATTTATTAAGGAAAAAAAGCTCTCCAAACCTGTTTGGCCTTTGTGAAGACGTAATTGTTCCCCCCTAACAATGATGAATGATCTATGGTGAACCACATGTTTTGGAAAGCTGAGTTAAATTTCACTTGTCACATCCAGGCCTGATTACTGCCAGATCTGTTGAATCAAGAAATCACTTAAAACAGAAGCTGCCTGACAAAGTGAAGCACGCTAAAAGATCTCAATAAGCAACACATCATGCTGACATCTAAAGAAATTCAAGAACAGGTGAGACACAAAGTAATTGACATGTATCAGTCTGGAACGGTTTACAAAGCAATTTCTAAGGTTTTGGGGCTCCGGTGCATAATGGTGAGAGCCGTTATCCACAAATGGAGAAAACTTGGAATAGTTGTGAACCTTCCCAGGAGTGGCCGGTCTACCAAAATTACTCCAAGAACACAATGATGACTCATCCAGGAGGTCATAAAAGGCAAGGCTCGTTTGCCTCAGGTAAGGTCGGTGTTCATGAATCAACAATAAGAAAAAGACCGGGCAAAAATAGTCGTAATGGGAGAGTTCCGAGGCCAAAGCCGCTGCTGACCAAAAAGAACACAAAGGCTTTCATTAGTCAAAAAAATCTTGATTACCCCCGAGACTTTTGAGCAAATGTTCTGTAGGCTGATTAGACAAAAGTTTAACTTTATGGAAGGTGTGCGTCCCATTACTTCTGGGGTAAAAGCGCTTCAGAAAAAGAACATCATACCAGCAGTCACACATGGTGGTGGTAGTGTGATCACAATTGATGGAACCATGAATTCGGCCATCAGTTCGTGACCTCAAGCTCAAGCACATTTGGGTCATGCAGCAGGACAATGATCCAAAACACACCAGTAAGTTCACCTCTGAATGGCTCAAAAAAAAACAAAATTAAGGTCTTGGAATGGATTAGTCAAAGTCCGGACTGAAATCCACTTGAGATGCTGTGGCGTGACCTTAAACAGGCCGTTCATGCTGGAAAACCCTCCAATGTGGCTGAATTAAAACAATTGTGCACAAAAAATTCCTCCACAGCGATGTGAAAGACTCATTGCCAGTTATTGCAAATGCTTGATGGCAGTTCATGCCTCCAAGGGTGGCACAACCAGTTATTAAGTTCAGGGGGCAATTACTGTTTCACACAGGGCCAGGAAGGTTTGGGCAGCTTTTCTCTACTTAAATGATTCACTTGATGATTTAATTAATTAAGTGTGAGAAATATGCAAACAAATCAGGAAGGGGGCAAATACTTTTTCACAGCACTAAAAGTAGAAGTACTTTCACTCTCCGCTACACTAAATGAGACGTCAACCCTTAAAATGCAGACACAACCGCACAGTGAGGGAGAATTTTCAGATTTTCTGGAGTTGGACACTGAAAATAATTGAATAAATTCAATCTCTAATAAACCTTCTTTAGCACACTGCATATCAATGTGTGATGGTTGTTTGAAGCCACCTTCCCTGGTGAGCCCAAGATAATTCCCTGCCCTGCCTGTGATAATATTAAAGGTTGTATCTTACCTTCTCCCTCCAGATAGTTGCCATCAACTGGTGTCAGTTGGTAGAGGAGACAGACGGTGATCAGTAGATAAGACCCCATTGCAGACATGGCAGGCGGACCCCCAGCTACAGTCAGTGTGCGCAGTGCTCCGTCTTATCACTGCCTGTTCTGTACATCACACTAGACAGAGGAAAGGAAACATCTACTCTAAGTTCATCAGAAACTCATAAACTGGTAATAAACCTAATTAATAAAAATCAGATATACTTGAAATGTTACACAATCTTCTTTTCTATCAACAGTGGCCACCACTGTCCCTTGTCTTCATCGCTTCTACCATCCATATGTTCATGAGAAAGTTATAAAAAGAACCCTGATCTCTCCTGTCCGTAAATGTCCATGGAGGGGAGAACCTGTGTGTGAGTATACGATGGATGGCCACAGTTGTCAGGCTGAGTGTCTGATGCTCTCTCTCAATGCCCAGCCAGCAACGTTCACCCCTGAGTGACTGGATGGATAGGACGGGCAGAGGCTGGATTGGCTCCACCTCCTGACTTATCACTGCTGTTGCCACCAATCCTCAAGCTCCACCACCATCTCTCACCTTATCACTACTGTTACCACCAATACTCAAGCTCCACCCCCCGCCTCCCATCCTATCCCTGCTGTTACTGCCAAGCCTCAAGCTCCATCCCCCCATCACTACTGTTACCACCAATCCTCAAGCTCTACCTCCCACCTTATCCTTGCTGTTACCATCAAACCTCGAGTTCCACCCCCACCTTATCCCTGATGTTTCCAGCAAGCCTCAAGATCCACCCCTACCCTATCCCTGCTGTTATCACCAACCCTCAAGTTCAACCCCCACCTTATCCCTGATGTTTCCACCAAGCCTCAAGTTCCACCCCCACCTTATCCCTGAAGTTTCCACCAAGCCTCAAGCTCCAGCCCCACCTTATCCCTGCTATTACCACCAGGCCTCAAGCTCCACCCCTACCATATCTCTGCTGTTATCACCAACCCTCAAGTTCCACTCCCATCTTATCCCTTCTGTTATCACCAACCCTCAAGTTCCACCCCCACCCTATCCCTGCTGCTACCACCAAGCCTCAAGGTTCACTCCCCACCTTATTCCTGCTGTTCCCACCCATCCACCCATTGGTGTGCAGTGCCTGTCAACACTACCTATGAAAAAGGGTTTCTGGTGCGGGTGGCAGATTTGAACACAGAGGGTGGGACAGAGATTCTATCTGGTCTCCCTGAGGTTGAGACATGTATAGGATACAATAGGTAAGTGAGCATTCTGGGCAGTGAACGACTCCCATCCTACCCCACCCCAACCCCCCCTCCTCACCATCCTTCTCCTTACCAATCTGAAAGGCTATTTGAAGCAAACAGGATGAGTTCTGGATGACCACAGAGAGGAAAAGAACTGTCTTCCCCTGCACAGCTGTCTTCAGTCAGTGACAGTCTTTACTACACCCGGTTTTATATTTGCAGATCAGCTGCGTTCTCTCCACCCACCTCTGTCCCAATCTGTGCGTCTATGAAAAAAACACTAAGAATAGGAAGCCCTGTGTGCTGGTCTCTTCCAAATCTCAGTGAATCGGCTTCTTCTACTACAATCCTTAGCAGAGCGGCAGAGTCCCATGGAAGAAGCTACCACTGTGGGGACACCCCAGGAGGTGACCTCTGTCCATTCCTCCGTGCTGAGACTGGAATCAAGAACACAACCCCTCTCCTCCCCAACCTGAACTGCTGGAAGGCAAAGTGAAGCAAGCAGGATGTGTTCTGGATGACCACAGAGGGGACACGAGCTATTCTCTCTCATTCAGTGACAGTCTGCCTTAAGGCCCTATTCACACCAGAAAGCAGTGCAGGAAAACCCGCATCCCGTGAGCATTTCCCATACAGTGTTCAAATCACACTGAAGTTGGGATCTACAGCTGGTGTCAATGTTAATGACACCCCAAACAGAAATCACAAACGCAGTGCGTTTTACCTACAAAAACGCGGTGCGTTTGCATGCATTGTATCACATGGTACAGAAGTACCGTGCAATCCAGTTGCAGTGTGTTTGGTGTGGTGCAGTGACATTTCAGCCCATTGGAGTCCTAGTGTAATCTGGCTCTTACTTCATCCAATTCGATATTTGTAGATCAGTGGTGTACTATTCCACCATATCTGTTCCTGGGTAGTTCTGGGTGCTGGATGGACTGGACTCCTTCCAGATCTCAGAGAACCAACTTCCGCTAGAACCCTAAGCAGAGCTGCCGCTGTGGAATCCCTGGAAGTGACCTCCGTGCTGAGACTCAACTGCTTCATACTGGCTGGGTGCATACGGCTGGGAGCTCATATTCTGCCCCCTTTCCTCTATCTCCCTCCCTCTCTCTGTCCCCCTTTCTTTCCCCTCCCTCTATCTCCCCTATCTCTCCCCCATTCTCTTTCTCTTTCCTCTTCTCTCCTACATCTCTTTCTCCTCTCTTGCTCTCTTCAGTTTTCCATTAAGGGTGGGAGAAAGAGAGAGATAAAGGGGGGGGGGGAGATAGAGAGATAGAACGGGTAGGAGGGAGAGAGAGAGAAGGGGGTAGAGAAGGAGAGAAGGAGGGGAAGGGAGAGAAGGGGGAAAGGGAGACAGAGAGAAAGGGGATAGGGAGAGAGAGAGAAAGGGGGAGAGGGAGAGAGAAGGGGATAGGGAGAGAGAGAGAAAGGGGGGGGGAAGGGGGGAGAGGGGGAGAGAGAGAGAGAGGAGGGGGGGAGAGGGGGTATTGGGGAAAGAGGGAGAGAGAAGGCGGGAGAGGGTGGAGGGAGAGAGGGTGGAGGGAGAGGGGAGGAGAGGGAGAGAGAGAGAGAGAGAGATAGAGAGAGAGAGAGAAGGGGGATAGGGTGGAGGGAGAGATAATTGAGAGAGAGAGTGGAGAGGGGGAAGTGAGAAAGGGGGGAAATATGGGGGAGAGAGCGAGGGGGAGAGAGGGGGAAGAGAAGGGGAGACAGATGGGGAAGAGTGAGGAGGGAGAGAGGGGGGAGAGAGAGGGAGAGAGGTAGGGGGAGAGGGGTGAGGGAGGGGGTATTTATGAAAGAGGGAGAGAGAAGATGGGAGAGGGTGGAGGTTGAGAGAGAGAAGGGGGAGAGGGTGGAGGGAGAGAGAGGGGAGAGAGTGGAGAAGGGGAAAGAGAGAAGGGGAGGCAATATGGGGGAGAGAGGGGGGAAGTGAGGAGAGAGAGGTGGGGGAGAGGGGAAAGAGAAGGGGAGACAGAGGGGGAAAAGTGAGGAGGGAGAGAGGGGGAAGAGAAGGGGAGACAGAGGGGGAAGAATGAGGAGGGAGAGAGGGGGAAGATAAGGGGAGACAGAGGGGTAATAGTGAGGAGGGAGAGAGTGGGGAGAGAGGGGAAAGAGAAGGGGAGACAGAGGGGGAAGAGTGAGGAGGGAGAGGGGGGGAGAGAGAGGAAGAGAGAGAGGTAGGGGAGGGAGAGGGGCGAAAGAGATGTGGGGAGAGAGGTGTGGGACAGGGAGGGTGAAGAGAGAGGACGAAGAGAGGGAATAGAACGAGGAGGGAGATAGGTTTGGGAGAGTTAGGAGGGTGAGAGGTAGGTGGAGGGGTAAAGAACAAGAGAGGGGAGATAGAGAGAGGGTGAAAAGAGTGAAAGAGGGAGAGTGAAAGAAGATAAATTAATGGATAGAGGGAGAGAGGGGGGAGAGAGGGAGAAAGGGAGAGGAGGGGGGAAGAGAGAGGAGAGAGAAAAGGAAGCATGAGGAAAAAGAGAAGGGAGAGGGGAGGTGGGGGAGAGAGAGGGGGTGGCCATGGCAGTGAAAAGTTACCCCCCATTCTCCCAACATCACTTACCTGATCACATGCTCCTGTACCACTCTATCCCCCCAGTTAGGACTTTACTTGTACTGTGGGTGGGGATACCTCTGTCCACAATACAGTCTTTCAGTACCGGGGGATGGTACACGGAGTGTTCCAGTGTCTAGCACCCGCTGCCACTCTTCTTCCTAACTGCTTCCCAGTAGCTCATGGGCCGCGCACAGAGGTCTGGTGGTCACCAAACTGCTGAAGGAAACTTTTAAGATGCTTTATACAACAGGTTCCCTTTCTAGAATGTCTTAAAGCAGAACTTCCTCTTTTGGGTGGAGCTCTGCTTTAAGGACTACTCCCCCACTCCCCATTAAGGATTGGCACTTTTGGGGAGCGGGTACCAGAATTTGACAGGTACCCGCTCCCACTTCCAGTCCGATCGCCTAAGCCAGTGGTCGGCAAGCCGCGGCTCGCGAGCCACATGCGGCTCTTTGCACACTTTAATGCGGCTCTTCTGTGTGCCGGGCGCCCGCTCCCCTCCCTCCTCTCGGGCGGCCGCCCCAAAAGTCAGGACTCTGCAGCTAGCCCAGCAATGGGCAAACTACGGCCCGGCGGACCTTTTAATCCGGCCCGCGGAGCGTGGCAAACATTGGCTGTCAGGATGTAGGCGGGGCAGCGTGACGAACTCCTCTCCTCTCACAGTCCGCCCTGAAGACCGGAACGGCGCGGGAACACGGCGAGAGGAACGCGCGGAGCAAAGGTAAGTGAATTGACACAATATGGGGAATTAATTACTATATGAGGGATGAATTACTATATGGGGAATGAATAACTATAGGGGGGATGAATTACTATAGGGGGGATGAATTACTATATGGTGGATGAATAACTATAGGGGGGATGAATTACTATAGGGGGGATGAATTACTATATGGGGGATGAATTACTATGGGGGATGAATTACTATATGGGGGATGAATTACTATGGGGGATGAATTACTATATGGGGGATGAATTACTATGGGGGATGAATTACTATGGGGGATGAATTACTATATGGGGGATGAATTACTATGGGGGATGAATTACTATATGGGGGATGAATTACTATATGGGGGATGAATTACTATGGGGGATGAATTACTATATGGGGGATGAATTACTATGGGGGATGAATTACTATAGGGGGGATGAATTACTATGGGGGATGAATTACTATATGGGGGATGAATTACTATGGGGGATGAATTACTATGGGGGATGAATTACTATGGGGGATGAATTACTATATGGGGGATGAATTACTATGGGGGATGAATTACTATATGGGGGATGAATTACTATGGGGGATGAATTACTATGGGGGATGAATTACTATGGGGGATGAATTACTATATGGGGGATGAATTACTATGGGGGATGAATTACTATGGGGGATGATTTACTATATGGGGGATGAAATACTATGGGGGATGAATTACTATATGGGGGATGAATTACTATGGGGGATGAATTACTATATGGGGGATGAATTACTATGGGGGATGAATTACTATATGGGGGATGTATTTTCAGTTTTAAAAATGTGGCTCTCAAAATAAATTTCAGTCGTGGTTTTGGCGAGATTTGGCTCAGTTGAAAAAAAAGGTTGCCCACCACTGGCCTAGGCGATCGGAAGCAGAAGGTGTCCTCCCTCCCTTTAGTCTTTTGGGACACGTGACAGGTCCCAGAAGACTACAGGACTATTCATAATGTGCAGCACTACTCGCACATGCGCAGTGGGTACCCGGCTGTGAAGCAGCAAGCTATCACAGCCGGGTGCCCACACTAAAGATGCCGGCCTCCTGGAATACAGGACGACTGGTGAAATGGGCTGCGGGGGACACACAGGTAAGTGGCTGTTTTTTAAAAGTCAGCAGCTACAGTTTTTGTAGCTGCTGACTTTTATTTTTTGATAGGTCAAGTGGAACTCCGCTTTAAGATGTGATGGAAGTCCTCGGAGTGTGGGGTCTCCTTGGAAGGTTGTGCAGTGTTGGACACACAATGGGTCTCCTAGCAGAGAATTTCAGGATGTGTGACAGTTCGGCTGATACAGTATTTCCCAATAACAGAAGATAACATTTCTTGTAATTGCTGACATACAGCTTTCCATAATAACGGAAGAGAATGTTTCTTTCTTTCTCTTCATTGTTGATGTGCGGATTGCTTCTAAATCAATGTAGAAGATGTTTTAGGAGATCCATAACAAGTGTCCAAGGAAGGTTATTTTAGTGCACACAAACACAATCTACTTCCCAATTCTTTGGTAAAATATAAAAGATGAGGCTGTGTTGAGAAAACAGATACTTAACATGTCAAGCGTTAAAACTGTGTGCTTTTCCAAATGTTAGGCAATGCTATAAAATCCCCTTCAGGTCATCAGCATGGAGTTCACCACAAATAAAGGGCCTAGAATGATTAATTTCACTGGCTGCATGAGTGGGGATATGTAACGTCTAGCACAGGGGTGGGCAACTGTGGCCCTCCAGCTGTTGTAGAACTACAAGTCCCATGAGGCATTGCAAAACTGACAGTTACAAGCATGACTCCCAAAGGCAGAGGCATGATGGGACTTGTAGTTCACCAACAGCTGGAGGGCCACAGTTGCCCACCCCTGGCCTAGCACAAGTGACTTTTCATTTGTAGGCATCCTCATCAGGCGAGTTTATGCCATGGGGGGCAGGATAGTCTCCACATTTTTGGGGCGGTTTAAGTACTTGGGTATGACTTAATATTCTTTTATACTTTTTTCCACTAAATATATCATATAAGGACATCCCCTGTGATATCATGTCTTTGGAACAGTTTCTCTTTAGTAAGACATTTGGGATTTATTAGACCCCTGTTGTCTCACCTGTCCTTTATCAAAGCTAATGGAGTGCAGATGTTGCTCTTGTAGTGCTACCCTCATGAGGGCCGCTGTAGAATGAAGGTTCCCTTAGGTTGCCCTGACCTTGACACCTCCTGACACCTCTGACACCCTGGGTTCTGACATAATGCACAAGTAACCACAATTTCAAAGAGAATTTACTAATTGTTCTTTAGCTGCAGACAGTTAAAGCAAATACTTCTTAACCTCTTGCCGTCCGCCTGCTGTTTATAAACGGCAGGGCGGTGGCAGTCCAAGGTCGGGTTGCCGTTCCTAAACGGCACCCGCCTTTTCTAGCTGTGCGCGCTCCCTAGGAGCGCTCACCAGCGCGATCCGGTGTCCGCTGTGTCCTCCGGACACAGTGAAACACCGATCGTCGGACGGGACCTCTGTACGAGGTCCCGGTCATGTGATCACTGATTGGCGAATCAGTGATCACATGCAAAGTAGTGAGCAAGATGTCACTTGTGACATCATTGCTTACTACGTGTGAAATCTGTGAATGATCACAGAGGTCACATGGTACAAGGCTATTCACAACAGCCTTGTACCATGTGACAAGCTGTGACCAATCACAGCTCACTCAGTATTTCTCAATGACTGCAAGAATGCAGACAGAGAGAAAGAGAAATGATTGCTTTTACATCCTATATGGGTGTAAAAGCAATCAGTGTAAAAAAAAAAAAAAAATCTTCATCACCCCCCACAAGTAGTACAGTGTCACCATGGTGACACTGTACTGCTAGGGTGACAGTATGTAAAAATAAAAAATAAAAATAAAAAATAATATAAAAAAAAATAAAATAAAAATGTAAAAAAAAATGTTTAAAAATTATAATGTTTTATTATAAACTAATTTGGATTTTTTTTTTTACTAAAAAAATAACGGAATAAATTTTGGCCAAGATTTAGGATGAAATATTATTTATTTGCAAAATTTTATAAAAAAAAACACTTTTTTTCAAAATTTTTGGACATTTTCATTTACATAGTAAAAAAAATAAAAATCCCAGCGGTGAATAAATACCACCAAAATAAAGCTTTATCTGTCTCAAAAAAATGGTAAAAAATTCATATGGGTACAGTATTGCATGACCGCGCAATTGTCATTCAAAGTGTGATAGCGCTGAAAGCTGAAAATTGCCCTGGACAGGAAGGGGGTAAAAGTGTCCGGACAGGAAGTGGTTAAGACAGTAACCAGCAGTAGTGAACACAACAAGTCAACATTGTTTCATATATAATTAAAGAGAGCCTTTGACCTCAGGTATGAAAGGAAGGAGAAAGACTTTTCTTCAGTGTCAAACTGCTCTCTTAGAATCCTGATGACACACAAAATTTTCAACACTCTTTGGGAGAGCTAGATATATAATATATGCTATACACAAATTCTAAATAGAGTTCCCCTTTAATGTACGCACCGAGGTGAAGCACAGAGTCCTTGGCTTGAAGAGTAGTGAAAGGGAGTCTTGATGGAACGAGTGTCCTGAATATCCTGCCATTGCATTGGAGCCCAATAGGATTGCTGTGCAATGGTGCTCAGCAATCCCTGATAATGCCGGAGAATGGATCCAATAAAGGGGTCAGAGGGGAAGGAAGGAAACTGGGGAGGGGGCGGTATAGGCAGGCATACTACAGGTGTGGAGGCTCCAGGGACACAACAATTATAATCAGCCCCGAAAAGGGTATAAGCATGAGTCAGACAATCGGGTGCATTGAACATGAGGTAAACCATGAGGTGACCAGCGTAAAGGGTAGGATAGAATATCTCAACAACCTTAAAAAGGTCGAGGGGAGATGTGATGAAGAAAGCAATGTGGGAATGCAGGTTCAGCACAAAGTCAAGTGGAAAGACCCATAAGGGAATGGTATTCGGAGGTCGTTTGAAAGTGAATCCAGCAAGACCAGATATGGGAAAATTTAGTTGAGTTATCTTGTGATGAAGCAATCAGCTCATCCATCTCTGCAACTCTTCCCAAATGTGTGAGCCAATCTCGTATTGAAGGGGGGTGGGTAGATCCCCAGAGAACAGGTAGACAGAGTCTAGCCACGTTGAACATATGCATAGTGAGTGATTTGAATAAAGGCGTCTGGGAACAGGGGAATAGTGAAGGAGAAATTGCGCCGCAGAGAAATCGAGAGGTATAGTGGATACTGACGAGGTTATATGGTGAACTTCCTGCCAGAAGGGCTGGATAGTTGGGAAAGACCACCAGATATGGAGAAGAGACCCATTGGGTGCTCCACATCTCCAACGGAGAGGGATTATAGCAATGGATTCTAGAGGGGGTATTATACCAACGGGAGGCCAGTTTGTATCCAGTTTGTATCCATTTTCTTGCATTGATACATTCAGTGAGCATTTTTGGGAGTATGTAAACATTTGGTCCCAGTCCAAGGAGGAGAAGTCTATTTCCAGGTCCCTGCTCCAAGCTCGGCAGGTGGGGAGTGAGTTATGATTCCCATCGCCAAATAGGAGGAGATAAACTAATGAGATTAGATGCCCCTGGAGTTCGGCTTTAGAGCAAATAGATTCAAAGGGGGTAAGAGGGCGGATCCATTTTTGATGCTGTGCATGAGATTGAAGAAAAGGCCTAATTTGAAGGTAAGCCAAAAAGGGGAAGGTGTAGTCCCTCATGATATCCACCAAAGAGCAGTAGGATTTCAGTTGTCCTTTTTGGAAAAATTGTTCTGCTTTCATCTGGCTATGTGACCAATGTTTGGACAGAAAGGCCTTGTGCATGCCAGGTTTAAGCGGAGAGAGGTTAAAGGGTTAGGAGCGTCCGTAATGGAGGCAGACTTGCAGGCCAAATGGAAGATTTTCAGGGTAGGTCCAATCAGTGGATGTGTGAGGAGGGCCTGAGGGGTATATTTCTCCAGAAGCCAGGGAATCGATGCTATGGGGGAGGGGGAGAAAGAGTTTTCTAAATGCACCCAAGCTTTGGTGGTCAAATGAGCATTCCAATATATGATTCTGGAAAGATGGCAAGCCCAGTGATATCGTTGTCAGTCTGGGAGCCCAATCCCTCCTTTGGATTTGGGGAGAACCAATTGGGAAAACGAAATGCGCGGGCGCTTGTGGTTCCAAATAAACAATGAGCACATTCTTCTACACGAAGTGAAAAAGGCAGGTGGCAGTTGAATAGGTAGGGTTTGCAAAAGATAGAGGAGGCGGGGGAGTATGTTCATTTTTAGTATAGCGGCCCTCCCGAACCAAGAGAAGCATGGTCGGTGCCACTAAGTTAGATCCTGAAGTATATATCATCTCCCAGAATTCTACTTCCTCTTCCAGCTGGCTTGAACTTGTAGTTCACAACAGTATTGGTCCCTCTGCAAATCCAACCTTTGAAACTATATATCCCACAATCTTCGGCTCTTTTGTTGAGCCCTCCTCTTTCTCCCTGCCTCTTAACCACATAAGTCACTATCACAGTTGCACACAAGAGGGAGCGCTAGCTCAGCATAGTTCTTATTATGAATGTCTTGCGATGGCACAGGTAAGCTAGCCAGCACTGGGCCACATCTTCTTACCTTCTTCCCTGGGGACAGAGGCTGGGGAAAGTGACACCACAAACAAGAAGTGATGTTATGCATGTTACTTCTTGGTTCTTTGCAGATAGGAGAGACCAGAAAATGGGCATTTAATGGCCCTCTTCTCCTCCATCTAGTGGCACCTATCTTGTAGGTTTCAGGCCTGCAGGTGGGAAAGCGGAGCCCCAGAAGCATGGTGGAGGGAGGTTGCATAGGAGGCACACTTCAGAGAAAGCTGGGAGCGTGTGTAAAACCCCTTTCTGCCAGCAACATAAGCCTTGTATCCGTGGCAGTGAAAGAGTTAGAAGAGCAACCTTTAATGAAGATCCTAGCATAAAACTTGACTCATGCATCATTTTTTTCTTGATGTTTACTTGTACTTTGTAACTTTCTCTTCCAATAAAATTTTCAAAGCCTTTTCACCATGAGCAGAGGCTGTTGTCATTATCGATGAAAACAACTTGTAGGTCGCGGTCAGTGTCTCCTGACTGCTACTGTCCATTGAGGAGTGCTGTGTGCCACGTGTGACTAAGTTATTCCATAGGCACCTTTATTGTGCCATTAAGACTTGTTTCCTGGCTTCATTCAGAGGTCTTCAGGAATAAATGCAGAGTTAAGCCGTTCGTGGTTTTGTCCATCTTTTGGGTGAATTGGTCTACATCTACATGTCCATGGACAGCTTGGAAGAGCTAAGGATGTCAATTGGATATTTTGAAAAAAATGAAACCTGATACCAAGGGATGGGATTTTAGAATTAGAGCAGGGAGACGTCACAAAATATTCACCTCCCATCCTGTTCTTGGACAGTCAACATCTTCATGTTCTATAGTGGTTGGATAAAGGTGACTGACTTACCTGTGTGGCATCACAAGTCCATGGAAAGTGTTACTCTGATGGCGTACAAAGTCCAACCAAGTTATTAACCACTTTCCATCTGCCATGTGCCATGGATGGGTGGCAGCTACAGGAGCAGCAACGTACTCGTACGTCACTGGTGTTGTTCCCCCCGCATCTTCTGTGCCCACCAGACACAGCCGAATGAAAACCCTGGTGAACGGGACCTGGTGCTTATGTGATCGCTATGCAATTACATGATCACAATGACAACAAATCTGTTATGAATCAATCTGATTCAAACCAGCTCTGCTTCTTTTGCTTGTGAGCTGTGATGGGCTCACAGCTCTCACTTGATGCATGGGGCCAATCACAGCACCCCGTACCATGTGACCAGCTGCAGCCAATCACAGATCACTGTATTTTGAGCTGTCATGAACTTAACCCATTCATGACAGTTCAAAGCAAATATTGTTTTACAGGGCAATGAAAAAAAAACCCCTGATCCCCCCCCCCTACAGGATTGCACAATGTTACTATGGTAACATTATACTAATCTGATGAAAGTATTTTTAAAAAAGTAAAAAAGAGAAAAATAATGTTAAAAAAAATTTACAAAAATTTTATCTCAATATTTTTATTTTTTTAAACTACTTGCCGGTTATCCCATCCACAATGTGCGAGGGAGCTGCAGCTCTGGGCAAAGTGACGTACCCTTACATCGCTTTCTATTTCTGGGTGTGCATGTGCCCCCCCCCCCCCCCACTGCTCCCTATGTTGCTACAGGGAAAGAAGAATGTAGCAATTTTTGTATGTACAATTATTTTATATGTATACACGGTAGTAGAAATACTTTGAAGGTTTTAAGATGAGATTAAAAATAAAGATCATTATAACTTTTATTGGATGTTTGTTGCCTGTAAAGTCCCATTGATATTGGGGGGGGGAATTCATCTGCGTATATTCCTAGAAAAGGGATGTGGGCATGTGTATGGGGAACCTCTCTCATTTGTTTGTATATACTACTGAGACCATTAAATGATGAACATGTTGGATGAGACACATGACTCTGCGTGATTCCATGTTCCCAAGTGCACTTGACAGGTGTTGGCAATGCAGCAAATATATATAAATATAATAAAGCCATGGTTACTTATTTTTTATAGAAGATAAATTATAAGGTAATACTTTCTAACACCTTTCTAACACCTAATCCGCCTCACAATAAATCGGTCACATTCAATTGACCCCTTTTACCATTCATAGAATAAAAGTTAGGCATGCACTAGTTAGGCCTATTATTCCTGATTAGAACTGCTTCTGGCCAATTTTACACTGTTGTATCCTCTGTAGTATCTTGATTTGTGCAGTGAAGTTCCATTCTGTGTTCCTCTGAGTTGCTTTGCTAAAGGCCAATAGGCTGTTCACTTTGCAGGGAAATTAGAATTTTGCAAGATCATTTTCTCTTCTCTTAGCTTAATGAATGAAGTAAAACTTTGCTGACTTCCATTTATAACTCAACTTTGTGCAAGAAAAAATACCTTTTTGTCCCAGTGAAGGTGATTCCCACTTGAGCTAACTCCCACAATACACTCACTGACCACTTTGTTAGGTACACCTTGCTGGTACCGGGTTGGTCCCCCTTTTGCCTTCAGAGCTGCCTTAATTATTTCTGGCATAGCTGGCACAGAGGTGCCACAGTGAAGCGCTTGTGGAAATTATCCATTAAAAGAGTTAGGCCTACGCAGCTAATGGCTGGCACAGAGGTATTCCAACTACAGTGACAGGTTCATGTGTTCCTCCCTCCGAGAGGAAGGGGAATATATGACAGGAGGAGACTCTGTTACTGTGAGAAGATAGGAAAATGTGACACAGGATTCTCACTTAGAGTGAATGTGACATTCCAGACTAATGTTTCTGGGCAGAGAAAGCTGTGGAATGGGCTTTCTCTGGATTTTGCAGCTCTAGATATGAACACTCAATCCTTTGTCCAGGTTTTGCTAGACACCTGCAATCTGGAGTACACAGGTATGAGGTGTGATTATATATTCAGGTCTGAGAATAGCTCAGGGCTCCCAGTTGGAGACCCATCCCAGTGGGGGAAGTGGAAGGGCTCATTGAAGGGTCAGAAGACCCAGCCGGAAGCCAAGAGACAGAGGTCTCAGTTCCAGGAGTCAGGTGAGCTCCTATTTGGGTGTCAGGAGAACCCCCATCCATAGTCCAGAGGTGGGCCTTAGAGCAATGCACTGTGTCTAAAGGCTAGAGAGCCAAGTATCCTGGAGAGGTATTGTATTTGAAGTTGAAGAAGATCCCCCTGTGTGGGAAATCATTCATTTGGGAACTTTCTCCTTCTTTTAAATAAGAGTGGGCTACCAAGCCCTTAAAAGTAGTTCCTGTGTGCCATGGAGATGTTCTGCTAATAAAGACATTCTGCTAATAAAGTAATTTAAATTAGTATCCACATCTGTCCCCATTGACTTTATCAGTAGCACTCCCTACTGTATGCTTTCCCTAACACCCATAAGAACATTGTCAAAATTTCTCCTAGGAACCTAAGCTTTCATAGGGAGTGGGCTGGCACAACCATACTTCCCCTTGATGGGCCTTCTAATCCATCTGGTCAAAAATCACAGGCCAGGAAGTGCACTATTGATATGGGGTTGCTATAATGGTGAAATCATGTAATAGGTTGAGTCCACAAACTACGAACAAGTTGGGTTCCCCTCAAACCAATGCTTGACATGAACCTGAAGCTCAACCCTAGTTACGGGTAATATGGTTGTCTACTGTGTCATATGGTTAGATCCTACACAGATTTCAAGGTGCTTCTTCTAGAAACAAGAAGATCACAGTGCAACTAGCATCGTTGCTGATCAATTTCCTGATTGTGACTGTAGAACTTTCTTTGTTTCCCAGTGACCATGACACTTTTCCATTTTGCTAGAGCTGGTCATTGGCCATTGTTAGACCTTGACAATGCTAGAGCCAGTCATGGGACTTTGCTAGATCTGGCCATTGGACATTGCTAGAGCTGATCACTGGAGATTGTTAGAGCTGGTTATTGGCTGTTGTTAGAGCTGTCATTGGACATTGTTAGAGCTGTCATTGGACATTGTTCGAGCTGGTCATTGGACATTGCTAGAGCTGGTCATTGTACATTGTTAGAGCTGGTCATTTGACATTGTTACAGCTGGTCATTGAACATTGTTAGAGCTGGTCTTTGGACAATGCTAGAGCTGGTTATTGGACATTCTTAGAGCTGGTCTTTGGACATTGTTAGAGCTGCTCATTGGACATTGTTACAGCTGGTCATTAGACATTGCTAGAGCTGGTTATCGGACATTGTTAGAACTGGTCATCAGACATTGTTAGAGCTGGTCATCAGACATTGTTAGAGCTGGTCATCAGACATTGTTAGAACTGGTCATCAGACATTGTTAGAGCTGGTCATCAGACATTGCTAGAGCTGGTCGTTGGACATTGTTAGAGCTGGTCATCAGACATTGTTAGAGCTGGTTATTGGACATTGTTAGAGCTGGTCATCAGACATTGCTAGAGCTGGTCGTCGGACATTGTTAGAGCTGGTTATTGGACATTGTTAGAGCTGGTCATCAGACATTGCTAGAGCTGGTCATCGGACATTGTTAGAGCTGGTTATTGTACATTGTTAGAGCTGGTCATCAGACATTGCTAGAGCTGGTCATCGGACATTGTTAGAGCTGGTTATTGTACATTGTTAGAGCTGGTTATTGAACATTGTTAGAGCTGGTCATTGGACATTGTTAGAGCTGGTCATTGGACATTATTAGAGCTGGTCATCAGACATTGTTAGAGCTGGTCATCAGACATTGCTAGAGCTGGTCATCGGACATTGTTAGAGCTGGTCATCGGACATTTTTATTTTCAAATAGTTTTTATTGAAAGTTTTTAAACAAACACTTAATATCGAGATATAATCAAATGTAGGGTTCACATAAACGAAACATTAGACAGTAAATGAGAATGAGGTACAAAACACCCACCATCCGGCTGGATGTTCATTTAACATATTCATACTTATAAGAGAGGTATGTTCATTAGATTGTGAACCATCATAAGAAGTAGAAAACCGTGAGAGTATTAAACAAAGGGTGAAAACGGGTATAGAAAAGAGTGGAAGGGGGAAGAAGGGGCACCGATGTTCTGCAAATTCAACATGTCCTAGGGATAAGGTTCGTAATCATGTGATTGAGCAATTGGGATGTGTTAGCCATCGAGACCAGTTTAAAGTGAATTTGTGGTAAGAAGAGTTTCGAAAGGCCGCTCTTTTCTCCATCTCACATTGCAAGTTGAGGTCAGCAATGAGACGGGCTAGTAGAGGAGGTGAAGTAGAACGCCAAAGCCTCATAATGTTAGTCTTGGCTGCTGCCAGAATGTGTATGATAATAGTGCGTGAGCGTACAGGGAATTGTTCTATCGTTAGATGTAGAAGCGCTAATCCCGGGTCAAGAATCGTAGGTGAGTTTGTAACTGAGGAGATCAATTGGAACACTTTGTTCCAGTATGATTTGAGGGACTTACAAGACCATAACACATGTAAGAGTGAACCAGTTTCACCACATTGTCTCCAGCAGGTTTTTGATTGCTGCGGATAAAAGATGGATAATTTGGCAGGGGTCAAGTAGCATTGGTGGAGAATTTTTAAATATGATTCCCAGTGGGAGCTGCATTTCGAAGCTTTGTGTGTAGTGACAAAAGTCATTTGCCATGTATGTGGGGTCACTGGGGAGAGGAAGTCCTTCTCCCAATTAGTAAGGGATGATGAGTGGGTCGTGAAATATGCTTCAGTAAGTAACGTATAAAAAATAGAGATCCCTTTCTTTGGGTAATTGGTCTTATGTAGGAAATGATGAGCAGTAGCTGGGAGGTCTATTTTAATAGGAATATCCGTTTTATGAAGCAAATGGAATATTCGCAGAAAAGTGAAGTGTTCCGTATTAGGAAGATGGAATTTTTTCTGCAGTGTCTGGAATGACTCGAGTTCATGGTTAGCAAAAATATCTTGGATATGATTAATACCCAACTCTATCCAGGCCCTTAGATTTAAATTGGGAGAGAGAAATTGCAGAGCGGAAATAGGAGTCGGGATTTGTATGTTAGTTTTCTGTGAATGAGTGCTTGTCAAGAGCTCATGCCAAGCTGTTAGTGAAGCCTGGATACATGGATGTGTGTAAGTATGTCCAATCAGTGTTGTACGAGGCATGAAGAGCAAATCTGTTAAGGCACCTTGTGGATATCTGTAAGGTTCCATAATAGTCCAGATTTTTTCCTGAGTAGGGTGCCACCAGTAGAAGAGCTGGTCTAGTAGAGCCGCCTGATAATAAGATTTTAAATGTGGGAGACCAGCTCCTCCTCTGGAAGGCGGACGGATCAGAAGGTTTGTAGAGCATCTGGGCCGTTTAGCATTCCATAGAAATTTATTTAGAATTTTTTGCATTACGGAGAAAAAGGAGGAGGGTATAGATATAGGTAATGTACGAAAGATATATAATATCTTTGGCAATATACACATTTTAATAGCAGCTACTCTACCTAGCATTGATAGCGTGGTTGTGCGCAAGCTCCTAAGCTCATGTGGTATGATATCTATTAGGGGTTTAAAATTTTCAGCATAGAGTTGATTGGTTGTGGAAGTAAGTTTAATCCCCAAATATGGGATACTGTGTTTTTCCCATTTAAAGGGGAATTGTTTTTCAAGGCGAGCTTGGGTCTGTGGAGGAGTATGAAGATTTAAAATTGAAGATTTGGTTTCATTTAGTTTGTAATAGGATACATCTGCATATTTTTGTATGTGTGAACGGATTGAGGCGAGAGATTTACAGGGGTTCGTAATCAGTAGGATAATGTCGTCCGCAAAAAGACTGATTTTGTGTTCTTGCTGAGAAAATTTAATCCCTGAAAAATTGGAGTCATTTCTAAGGTTGGATGCTAGTGGTTCTATTAGTAGGGCGAAAATTATAGGGGATAGGGGACAGCCTTGCCTAGTACCATTAGATATTTGAAATGGTTGTGAAAGCGTACCATTAGTGAGGACTCTGGCTGAAGGTTTGGAGTAAAGGGATAGAATCGCTGATAATATCCAACCCGTAATACCTAGTTTTTGAAGAGTTAATGACATAAAACGCCAGTGAATGCGGTCAAACGCTTTTTCTGCGTCAAGTGATAGGAGAATTGAAGGTTGTTTGTTTGATTCAAGAAGGTTTACTAATGATATAAGTCGACGAGTCGCATCAGGGGCTTGTCTACCTGGTACAAATCCCACCTGATCCGCTTTGATCAGCGTCGGCAGGTACGGAAGGAGTCGTTGGGCTATTATTTTGGCATATATTTTCAGATCCGTATTAAGTAATGAAATTGGTCTATAGTTTTGGACTAATTGGGGGTTTTTACCCGGTTTCGGGATAGTAGAGATTATTGACTGTAGCATATCAGCAGGAAATTCTCCTTTAGAAGCTACGTGGTTATAAAGGTCAGATAGATGTGATTTGAGATTAGTCGCGAACTTTTTATAAAATTCATTAGTAAATCCGTCGTTTCCCGGAGATTTGTTCATGGGGAGTTTAGTTATGATTTTCTCAATCTCTGCAGGTGAAATCGGCACAGAGAGGGAGGTCAATTGAGTAGGTGTAAGATGGGGAAGTTCAGTTTGGCTTAAGAAATTTTCAATTGACAGGTTTGTTGGTTGAGTTGTGTCAGGGTCATCTTTTATGTTGTATAGCGATTGATAATAACACGCAAACGCATTAGCTATGTCTTGTGGATTAGATAGAGGGATACTGGAAGTAGGATGCTGAATCGTGGCTATTTTGTTTTTAATTCGTTTCTGTTTAATGGTTTTGGCAAGAAAAGAGTTAGTCTTGTTACCAAGCGCATAGTATTGGGATTTTGTTCTTTGGAGGTTCGTGTCATAAACGTGTAAAAGAGCAGTGCGAAGTTTGTCCCTATCTTGATTTAAAGCCGCGGTTATGGTGGCATTTGGATTTTGTTTATTAATCTCCTCGTTTCTACGTATAGAAGCAAGGAGTAGGTCTATTTGCTGAGATCGTTGTTTTTTAACACGAGAAGTTAATTGGATGAGGATACCTCTCATATAAGCTTTGTATGTTAGCCAAAGTGTGGTAATAGAAATTTCCGGGGTAATGTTAGTTTCAAAAAATAAATCATGTGCATCTAATATGAATTTCTGGTTTTCTGGTGTATTCAGAATTGCAGAGTTGAGTCTCCAAATAGGCGGAATTGCCGATCGCTGGGTGTCATCCAAGGAAATGGTGACCGGTGCATGGTCAGACCAGGTTATAGTTCCAATTTGGGAGGACTTCACATGTTGTAAAGTCCATTTGTCCGTAAGAAACATATCAATTCTAGAATATGACAGATGTGACGGTGAAAAGTAGGTGTAGTCTCTTTCCGCACCATGTTGGCATCTCCAGATGTCATATAAGTCATGTTCGTGCATAAAGCGGTTAAAATTGAGGTTGCTGGGTTTTTTATTAGAGGAAGAGTCCAGAAGTGAGTCACTAAGAATATTAAAGTCTCCGCCAATAATAAGTCTGCCTTTCTGATGTTGGGAGATAAGGTTGTGGAGTTTCCGATAGAATTTCAATTGTTTGCTATTAGGACCATAAACATTCACCAAGGTGTACGAGATCTCATTAATTAGGCATACCAGGATAATATAGCGCCCTTGCGGGTCAATTACAGTGGAGGTAGGTGTGAAAGAGAGGGCGTCATTGATAGCGATAATAACTCCGTTCTTTTTTTTCCCGTTGGTTGCCATAAATAGTTGAGAGAAACGAGGTATATACAGTTTCGGGGTTTTTTCCGTGGCAAAATGTGATTCCTGCACGAAGAGTATGTCAGTATTATATTTCCGGATTTCTCTTGCTAGCATCGATCTCTTGAATGGGGAGTTAAGGCCTCGTACATTAAAGGATTTGATGGTAATCATTTGTAGTTAGGGTCTCGGTTTACAGGCATAGTCGCGTTGTTAGTTATTCCGGTGGTAGTCATGGCCGTAGGAAAAAAGTAGTGTGTCAGATGTGAACACTTGTCGGTGCCAGTAGGAGGGATAAAAGAGGATGGAAAATTAACATTAAAAAGAAACTTGCGCATAAAGCAAGTAAACGGTGTAGCTAGGTGTGCTACAACAAAGGTGGGGGAGTCAAACCGGATATGACCCTCAAGAGAGTCATATCTACACATAACTATGAAATTGTAAATTATTTGGTTCATGCCGATCGCCAGAAGCATACGAGGTTAAAGAACGCCTCCAGGGAAAGAGTGTAGGAAATATATCCACGGCCAGTGCCGCTTAGCCCTTCAGGTTGCTTCCATGTTTTGAACGGAACCAGGGTTGTTTTTCTGTGGGTCTGCTGGTAAAATGCTCCAGGTTTTAAGGAAGTCCAGGCCTGCCTCTAGATTTTTAATATTATAGGTTCTGCCTTGATGACGCACTATTAGCTTAGTGGGGAATCCCCATTGATAGGCCATACTGTGATTTCTAAGCGCTTTTGTGATAGGTATCATTTTCTTTCTGTTAGCAAGTGTGGCCTTGGATAAATCCGCATAAAGGCGCAAATTCGCATGTGAGGATGGTATTGGAGGAGGGTTCCTGGCCGCCATCATAATTCTTTCCTTAATATGGTAGAAGTGTATGCGGACAAGCACATCTCTAGGAATAGTTGCAGACAAGAAAGAAGGCTTAGGTAGGCGATGTGCTCGATCGGTTATAGCCTCTACTTCAGTGAGTGTGGGGATTAGTAGCTTGAAAAAATAATGCAAGTATGGAAGTAATGCCTCGTTAGATACCGTTTCAGGAATTCCTCTAATTTTGATGTTATTGCGGCGTGAGCGATCTTCCATATCGGCCAATTTGAGATTGATTTGTTCGATATCTAACGTGTGTTCCGCATGGGCATCAATCAAATCATTGTGCGCTTCTACTATATCCGCTATGTTGGTTTCAATATGGCGGATCCTGCGGTCCTGTCTTTGCACCAGAGTAGTGATTTGGGCCAATGGTGCGGAAATATCATTATGCAAAGTTTGGCGTAGTAATGTCAGCATATTCTTCATACAAATTTCAGTTAGCGGTTGGTCAGATACTGGGAATGCGTCTAAGTCAGACATGTTTGAAAATGCTGGTTGGGGCATAAAGTTTAGGGCCTGGGATGCATCTTCAGGGTCTCTGTCAAGCCGAGGCTTAGATTTTACAGGGCTGCAGGACGTGGGTGACAGTGGGGGAGACAACTCACCCGGGTCCCCTGGGTATAGTTGATGCCTCAGCCTGGGATCCACATGCTGGGAGCTGTAGTCCCCCTCCTGGCTTCTGCTGTCTCCCTGTGCATCCTCGTGGCGGCCGCCATCTTGGATTCCCGGCTGAACGGCCGGGAAGAAAAACGTTAATTTCCCTGGTTGCCCCGGGCTTTTTTTCCTGCGGGGCATGTCTAGTGGGCTGCGGGCACCCTCCGTGGTCAGCTGTCTGATGTCGGTTTTCCCTGGGGCCGTAGTGTGCCGCGTTAGTGCTGGCGGATGGACGGAGCTGCAGCTACAGAGCGTCCATCTCCGAGCCGGCCGCGCATGCGCCCCCCTCATCGGACATTTTTAGAGCTGGTTATTGGACATTGTTAGAGCTGGTCATCGGACATTGCTAGAGCTGGTCATCGGACATTGTTAGAGCTGGTTATTGTACATTGTTAGAGCTGGTCATTGGACATTGTTAGAGCTGGTCATCAGACATTGTTAGAGCTGGTCATCGGACATTGTTAGAGCTGGTCATCAGACATTGTTAGAGCTGGTCATCGGACATTTTTAGAGCTGGTCAACGGACATTGCTAGAGCTGGTCATCGGACATTGTTAGAGCTGGTCATCGGACATTTTTAGAGCTGGTCAACGGACATTGCTAGAGCTGGTCATTGGACATTGTTAGAGCTGGTCATTGGACATTGTTAGAGCTGGTCATTGGACATTGTTAGAGCTGGTCATCGGACATTGTTAGAGCTGGTCATCGGACATTGTTAGAGCTGGTCATCGGACATTGTTAGAGCTGGTTATTGGACATTGTTAGAGCTGGACATTGTTAGAGCTGGTTATTGGACATTGTTACAGCTGGTCATTGGACAATGCTAGAGCTGGTTATCGGACATTGTTAGAGCTGGTCATTGGACATTGTTAGAGCTGGTTATTGGACATTGTTAGAGCTGGTCATCGGACATTGCTAGAGCTGGTTATCGGACATTGTTAGAGCTGGTAATTGGACATTGTTAGAGCTGGTTATTGGATATTGTTAGAGCTGGTAATTGGACATTGTTAGAGCTGGTTATTGGACATTGTTAGAGCTGGTCATCGGACATTGCTAGAGCTGGTTATCGGACATTGTTAGAGCTGGTAATTGGACATTGTTAGAGCTGGTTATTGGACATAGTTAGAGCTGGTCATCGGACATTGTTAGAGCTGGTCATCGGACATTTTTAGAGCTGGTTATTGGACATTGTTAGAGCTGGTAATTGGACATTGTTAGAGCTGGTTATTGGACATAGTTAGAGCTGGTCATCGGACATTGCTAGAGCTGGTTATCGGACATTGTTAGAGCTGGTCGTTGGACATTGTTAGAGCTGGTTATTGGACATTGTTAGAGCTGGTCATCGGACATTGCTAGAGCTGGTCATCGGACATTGTTAGAGCTGGTAATTGGACATTGTTAGAGCTGGTTATTGGACATTGTTAGAGCTGGTAATTGGACATTGTTAGAGCTGGTTATTGGACATTGTTAGAGCTGGTCATCGGACATAGTTAGAGCTGGTCATTGGACATTGCTAGAGCTGGTTATTGTACATTGTTAGAGCTGGTTATTGGACATTGTTACAGCTGGTCATTGGACCTTGTTAGAGCTGGTTATTGGACATTGTTAGAGCTGGTCATCGGACATTGTTAGAGCTGGTCGTTGGACATTGTTAGAGCTGGTTATTGGACATTGTTAGAGCTGGTCATCGGACATTGCTAGAGCTGGTTATCGGACATTGTTAGAGCTGGTAATTGGACATTGTTAGAGCTGGTTATTGGACATTGTTAGAGCTGGACATTGTTAGAGCTGGTTATTGGACATTGTTACAGCTGGTCATTGGACAATGCTAGAGCTGGTTATCGGACATTGTTAGAGCTGGTCATTGGACATTGTTAGACCTGGTCGTTGGACATTGTTAGAGCTGGTCATTGGACATTGCTAGAGATGGTCATTGGTTGGCCATTGCTGCTGAGACTTTCTTATGGATGGTCATCCAGGATATTTAGGATTTCATGGCTAGTGTCTGTTTAGAGTCACCCATACCAAAGCCACCTACCTCTACTATATCATCTCCACAGCCCTACAAAGACTCCAGGGCTACTTTATTGAGGATTAACATAACCAGCCTTATAATTTTACACCGAAGGAGGAAATTCACAGAGATGTGCCCTCCACACTTATGTGTATGCAGACATTGGTGTTTTCTTGCACATTATATAATTTTTTTATTTGTATATTATAAATGTTTATTGTATTTTTAAATTATAAATTTAATTTATTAAGAAAATTGACAGAGAACATTCTGAATAGGTGCTTTCCGTGGTGCATAAACCTGCATAACATAGGATAAGCCTTTGAACTATTCACATTCAGAAAATTCAGCATGTCCTGTAATGTTATTATTATCTGGGCGCAGTCCTTGGAGGGGACCTCAGCACTGCAAGGCAAGAGTGATACCTACTCAGTTAGTGATCAGCCCAGCAGTGGCACACACATGTAAGAAGTTGCATTTCCATGTACTGTTGGGATTCCAAAATCTTCAGGTCTGGTTGGGTAAAGATCTTCAGTAGGTGACATCAATCTTCTCAGATATGACCGTCCGTTTTTTTATTTCCACTGTTGACCAGCAGAGAGTGATTATGTGTAATACTTCCAACCACCAAAAACATGGAAGTAGTTGCATTCTATATTCTGTCCTCAGTTCCTCCCGAGTTCTCACTCTGATAATCAGCGTCTTGTATAGAAATGTTATTTTCTGCTTTCGCTTTTTTCTTACACTACAATGTAAAAAAATAGATAATGTTATTGATAAAAAATGCAATGGCAATGTAAGGATCAGGCATTTGTGTAGAAGGATGTAGTATTTTTACTAAATTCCTTGTGTTTCTTTAATTCTGTGGGCAGCAGTGGGCTGCAGTTCATCCTACCTATAACCAACGTGTTTCTCTAATTCTCTAATTATAGAGTGTATTTTCTCTGCCATGTGTTGTTTGAACTTGCTCCAGCAGGGTGTGCTAGAGAGGTATCTTTCTGTGTTATGGGTGTTTGATAGCCTGGCCAATCAGTAGGTCTGAGGAACTTGCTTCTGCATGTTATGAGAACTAACCCCCTGATGAAGCCACGTGATTGGAGGCGTAACGCGTAGGGGAGGGGCTACGTCATCACTCGGAGAGGAGCTGCACAACACGATAGACGGCAGGTGTATGACTCAGAGGCCAGCAGAGGATTTCCAATGGGATATTGCGTTATTTAAACCTGTGTAATGTGAGTTTAATACTTGGATGGTGGGAATAAAAAGTTTTAAAAGGTAAAGCACTATGTCCTCTATTTCTTCCTGCATGCGGAGTAACACAAGGAGAGGATAATTAGGAGGTCTGAGATAACAAAAGGAGTGTGTAATCCCTGAGGGGATAATCAGCCACCAGAGGATACATCCATTACTCCTAAAGGAAGGATCTCCCAATTTTACCAGCAAAAGTATATGTCCAGCAGGTTCCAGGGAAAGTGAACGGAAAGCGTGTATAGCCTAATTGCAGGCATCAAAGGAGGTGAGCGTACATCTTCACTATTTGAAGGATTCACAAAAGTCACAAATTGAAGAACAACAAGCACCAAGTCACTATATACAAACAATTGTTCATTCAATGGGACTATTATTTTGATGATATTTGGATTCATACTAATCACTACTAATTATTTATGAGCATTTGGTTATTTTTTATGGGGATCATTTAAATGCGTTTTAGTTGAGTGTTATTAGTTGGTTTATTATTTTTGTTATATTAAATGAGGGTATTATGAATATAAATGAAATTGAGGGTATTAGTAAGTACATAATGTCACTAATAGATGATTTATGAGCACTTGGTAAAATATTTTTTTAGAGGAGTATTTTATGTGGAATTATTTTGATATTTATTTGGAGGAGATTGATTAGTTGAAATTATCTATTTAAATATTTTTTGGTATTTATACACTTTTATTAGTTATTTGTATCATAATTTGAATTAATTTAATGGTAATAATTTAATTATTATTCATTGAGAAGTATTTAGGAGCGCAACATATATTTGTAGATGAGAACTAATAAATATCTTCCCTCTGGCTCTTCCCTTGTGAGCTTTTGCAGTGATGATGCCAGCCTGAGAAGTAAATCTCTCCTAAACCTTGTGCCTAGCCATAGAAGGAAGCAGCGATCTTCCCTTCTGGGAGGGCCTACTGAAGATGTTTGCTGCTGGAAATAAAGCATAAGACTTAGAAGAAACAAGCTGCAACTGTATCCACTTATGGAGATGTGGTAAATGGATGAGTGAGAAGGTATACACAGGGACCTTCCTATATATGCCTATCTTAAAAGAAAAAGACTGAGATATCACTAGAACCTCAACTACCAAGGAACCAAAGCTCTGAAAGAGTCCAGTCAACATAGTCTGTGATTTAGAAGGTAGCCAAGATGTAGGCAGGTGCAGTCTACTTTCTTCATCGCAGGTGGCATTAAAACACAGTGGCAATGCAGAAGGGGATTAAGTCAAGAGGAACATGGTTCATCTGTAGTTTCCTGGGTCACTGGGGAAGCTATCTGATTGGATGCTGGCACCCTATGTGACTCTGCTGGTCATCTCGGGTTGTGCAGAGTCTATTTAGGACCCTGGTCCCCAGGCTTGTCACGCCCTTCACATGTGGTCAGTGTGGGGACAGATAAGCCATCTGTCAGGAACAGTAATTAGCAGCAGGGAGAGGTTCCAGATAAATAGGAAAAGAGAAGAGACCTTCCTGGAAGCCTTCTCGTTTCAGTAGGGATGGCCAGGCTGCATTCCACCCCTCGAGACAGACTCCATCGGTGCACCCGACACCTATTGTTATATTCTTCTGTGCAACATTCTGTGAGTGCGCCCGGTTGGGTTATCTTCTCGCTGGGTAGTTGTGCCTTATTGAACTTTAAGTTCAATAGTGTTCTGTTACTGCAACCACACCACGCTGCACCCCACACCACGCTGCACCTCCCCACAAACAGAAAGACTTAGAAGAGTTTACGGTCAAGTTTAGAGTATGAGATCCAATGTATTTAGAATATCCTGATCTGTACCTCACCCCTTCCCTATATTGCCATGCGCAATAAACTTTTAAATCCATTAAATTGACCGGCACCCATTATAACATGTAGACAAAAGGACCACACCTGTGATGAGTGTTTCTGGGTATTTTTAGTAATTAAATGGACTAAGAGCCCTGGTTTAGTGGCTGTTTGATAGCTTTTTTGGCACCATTAGATACCAGAGTCCTTTTTCGGATAATAAAGACAATTTAACACAAAGTAATGGCTTGAAAATATATACAGGTATGCATGCAAATCCTTGTGTGGGTGCAGTGGCAGCAATGGTCAGAATGCACGTTGGGTTCAGTGGTGGTGAGTACAAGAGTGCACACCTGGTACAGTAGAAACAAATGAGTGCCAAGTGCTTGATTCTGTGTTGGCACATTGGTGTTCATTGCAAGAACGCATGTTGGTGCAGTAGAGGGGAGTGTCAGCATGGAGGGTCCTAAGCGTTGATGCACGAGTGACAAAAGTGGTGGTGCACACTCAAGGGCAGAGGTCCAAGAGTATAAAGCCATCCAAAATGATAATAATCAATGGTCCTGGAGTTCACCACTGAAATTAACACTTGGCATGTGAGCAGCAGAAGCGTTACAGTGGGGATGTTTCCAGAACCCTCACCCCTTCTGTAGTATTTATTGTTTGGCTCGGTCATGGTGGGAGTTGCAGAGGTAACCCTCACATGGGTGGTAGCAAACTGAAAGGCATTCTCTATCTTTCATGAATGGGTTTTAACCGGCATATTGCTGAAGGATTTTGCTATGGCACATGTGTGTTATTGCCTGTGATGTCAGCAAATATGGTGGGGATAACTCACGGATGCACGGTGGTGACATGAAAGGCACGCACAGGCGGTCATTGCCATATCTTTAGTTGCCTAATTCTATTGTGCATGTATAGTGAAAGGCTGCGTGTTACTAAACGTGAGTGAGTTATCGTCACAGTACTGCTCATGCCCCGTGCCTTTGCCACAACCCACCAATGTTGCCATTAGTACAGAACCCAGAGGCCATCATGTAAAAGTTTGGGGGGGGGGAAGGTTTCAGTATTAAATATACAATATTGATGGGTGTACTCTCATATGAGTTACAGGCACTGCATAATAAGTATTGAATAAAAATGATTTGAGTAAAAAGAAAACATTGATATTATACTTTGTTTACATAAAATAAGAACGGCTTGCACCCCGATTTCTAATGCGACAAATATAAGGTGCTCTCAAAAACTGAGAGAGAGGACACTATATTTGTTGTATTAGAAATTGGGGTGCAAGCCGTTCTTCTTTTATGTAAGCAATGTATAGTAACGATGTTATCTTTTTACTCAAATAATAGTCCCACTTGTGGTTTTGTATATTTATAAGGTTTCAGTATTAAAGTCATATTTCCTGTATTTAGCTATACACACCTCTACCCATTGTCATTACTTCAACACAGACTAAAGCACCACACAGGATATAATTATTATTATACAGTATTTATAAAGCGCCAATAGTTCGCTCAGCGCTGTACATTACAAAGGGGGACAGAACATGTGACAGAACAATACCAATACAATGCAAAACATGAGGGGATTGAGGGCCCTGCTCTTTGGAGCTTACAATCTAGGAGGGAGGGGGATGGTGGTACAGGAGGAGATAGCTGTGGGGGATGGAGTGGTAGGAAGAGTGGGGGAGGTCGGTCAAGTTAGCAGGGGGTAGGGTAGGCTTCCCTGAAAAGATGGGTTTTCAGGGTGCGCCTAAAGGAGAGGAGAGTAGGTGATAATCTGATGGGTTGGGGCAGGGAGTTCCAGAGGATGGGTGACACCCTGTAGAAGTCCTGGAGGCGGGCATGGGAGGAGGAGACCAGGGAACTAGAGAGAAGGAGGTCTTGTGAGGAGCGGAGTGTGCGTGCTGGGTGGTACTTGGATATTAGGTCAGTGATGTAGTTCGGGGCAGTATGGTGGACAGCTTTGTACGTCAATGTTAGGATTTTGAATTTGATCCGTTGCGCAGTCGGAAGCCAGTGGAGGGATTGGCAGAGGGGGGTGGCGGAAACAGAGCAGTTGGAAAGGTGAATGAGTCTGACGGTCGTATTCAGGATTGACTGAAGCGGGGATAGCCAGCGGCGAGGCAGGCCAGTGAGGAGGGAGTTGCAGTAGTTGAGTCGTGATATGATGAGGGAGTGGATGAGCTGTTTAGTGGTTTCTGGGGTTAGGAATGGACGTATTTTGGCGATGTTGCGGAGGTGGAGTCTGCATGTTGCGGAGGTGGAGTCTGCACGAGTTTGTTAAAGATTGGACTTGGGGCTGGAAGGATAGGTTGGAGTCCAGAATGACACCAAGTACTCTGGCCTGCAGGGCGGGTTTGATATTGGCGTTGTTGGATGTGATGGAGAAGTCAATGGGGGGTGGGGTCCGGGCTGGGGGGAAGACAAGAAACTCGGTTTTGGAGAGGTTCAGTTTAAGGAAGTGGAGCGACATCCAGTCTGATATGTCGCTCAGTAGCTGTGTGATTCGGGCAGAGACTGAGGGGGTGAGAGATAGATTTGTGTGTCGTTGGCATAGAGGTGGTAGTTGAAGCCGTGAGAGTGTATGAGTTGGCCAAGGGAGGAGGTGTAGATGGAGAAGAGAAGGGGCCCGAGGACAGAGCCTTGAGGGACCCCAACAGAGAGGGGGAGTGAGGGGGAGGTGGTAGCATTATAGGTAACGCTGAAAGAGCATTGTGACAGGTAGGATGAGAGCCAGGAGAGAGCAGAATCTCTGAGGCCAAGGGAGTTATAACATAAATGACTTTTCACACCACCCAGAGATACTTCAGAACAGACAATGTCCCATGGAACAACACCGGGATTCTGATGGACTCCGGCACTGCCCAGCTATGTCCTCATACCGACCCATCCAACTGTTATATATCACATATACTGGACAATGTCAGATACGTACCCTGAGGATCCTCCGCTTCATCCATGGAGTGGACAGGACCACGGTAAGACCTACCAGAGCCAAAAGTATCAGCACCAGAAAACCGATGATGATTCCCAGGGATGACCCTGACAACACACTGGGGAAAAAGGACACAACACAGAACATGGCATAAAAACATATAAAGAAGAAGAAATAATACATAAATAAATGCCTTTAAATATTCAGCATGTAAGTGGCCAATTGGGAGAAGTTAGGTACGCGATTAATGGATTCACTATTTACTGGGCACTTTTCTTTCTCCAGAATTCTACCAATAAAAACACAGACTGTGTGACGGGTTTATTTGGTCAAAGCAATCATTTTAATAAACCATACCAATAATTAACCAGTATATAATCCAAAAACAGGAAGGGGGTCCCAATGTATTATGTATGTACACTGATCAAAAACATTGAAGGAACACTTTTTAATCAGAGTCTAGCATCAAGTCAATGAAACTCCTGGGATATGGATTTGGTTAGTTAAGTCTCAGAGGGGGTTGTTCATCAGTTTCAGCTGCTTTGGTGTTAATTAAATTAACAACAGGTGTACTAGATGGGCAATAATGAGACGACCCCCAAAACAGGAATGGTTTTACAGGTGAAGGCCACTGACATTTTTTTGTCCTACTCATCTTTTCTGACTGGTTTACACTAGTTTTGCATTTGGCTAGAGTAGCATGAGGCCATACCTGGACCCTACAGAGGTTGTAGAGGCAGTCCAACTCCTCCAGGATGGCACATCAATACTTGCCATTGCCAGAAGGTTTGCAGTCTCCCAGCACAGTCTGAAGAGCATGGAAGAGATTCCAGGAGACAGGAAGTTACTCTAGGAGAGCTGGAAAGGGCCATAGAAGGTCCTTAACCCATCAGCAGGACCGGTATCTGCTCCTTTGTGCAAGGAGAAAGAAGATGAGCCCTGCCAGAGCCCTACAAAATGACCTCCAGCAAGCCACTGGTGTGAATTTCTCTGACTGAACAATCAGAAACAGAGTTAATGAGGGTGGTCTGAGGGCCTGACGTCCTCTAGTGGGCCCCGTGCTGACTGCCTGGCACCATAGAGCTTGATTGGCATTTGCCATTGAACACCAGAATTGGCAGGTCCACCACTGGCACCCTGTGCTTTTCACAGATGAGAGCAGGTTCCCCCTGAGCACATGTGACAGACATGAAAGGGTCTGGAGAAGCCGTTGAGAACGTTATGCTGCCTGTAACATCATTCAGCATGACCGTATTGATGGCGGGTCACTGATGGTCTGGGGTGGCATATCCATGGAGGGACACACAGACCTCTACAGGATAGACAATGGCACCCTGACTGCCGTTAGGTATCGGATGAAATCAGTGGACCCATTGTCAGACAGGGGGTTCTGGGTTCCTCCTGGTGCAGACAATGCCTGGCATCATGTGGCAAGGGTATGCAGGCAGTTCCTGGAGGATGAAGGAATTGATACCATTGAATGGCTCTCATGCTCCCCTGACCTAAATCCAATAGAACACCTCTGGGATGTCATGTTTTGGTCCATCTGTTGCTGCTAGGTTGTTCCTCAGACTGACCAGGAGCTAAGTGATGTCCTGGTCCAGATCTGGGAGGAAATACCCCAGGACACCATCCGTGGTCTCATTAGGAGCATGCCCCAATGTTGTCAGGCATGTAAGCATGTGGGGGCCATACAGACTACTGAGTACCATTTTGAGTTGCTGCAATGAAATTTCAGCAAAATGGACTAGCTTGCTGTATAATTTTTTCACTTTGATTTTTGGGGTGTTTTTGAATTCAACATATCCAGATCAGTATAGATATCCAGCATGATATCTTTCCCCAATGAGATCTAATATGTGCCCCTTTCATTTTTTTGAGCACTGTATTATAAAAGGGAACAATCTTTCCTCAGTCAAACCCATCAACGTCATATTGAAAACACCATAAAATACCCTGGGAAGTTACACATCCACCACTGGACTCCATACCATCAGATGTTTCCTCCTTTATCAAAACCTTCTACTGATTTCCCAATGCCAGTGACTAGAGATGAGCGAATCGAAGTAGGCGAAGTGGAATTCGAGTCGAATATCGGAAAAATTTCGATTCGCGCCGAATCCGAAAAATAGCCTACTTCGGACGCGCGAATCGAAATTTTTCCGAAAATGGCGGCGGACATGTGCGGCGACGGAGCGGGGATGTCTGGGAAGGCACGCAGACAAGGCGCGCAGACCCATAATGCATTCCTTAATGACATGTGATCGCATCAGCCAATCAGCAGCCAGCCAGCCAGCACTGTGTAATGGTCGAGCTATAAACAGCGGCCATTTTGGAATTCTTCATTTGCCTCCAGTCATTGAACAGAGGCAGACCGCTCTGTACTAGGGACAGGGACAGAGTTAGGGCCACAGAAACGTTACTTGGGGACAGAGAAACGTTACTTAGGGACAGAGAACCATTACTCAGGGACACAGAATTGTTAATGAAGGCCACAGAATCGTTACTTAGGGACAAAGAAACGCTAGTTAGGGCCACAGAATTCTTACTCAGGGACAGACAGAATTGTTACTGAGTGCCAGAGAATTGTTACTTAGGGCCACAGAAACGTTATTAGGGCCACAGAATTGTTACTCAGGGACAGACAGAATTGTTACTGAGTGCCAGAGAATTGTTACTTAGGGCCACAGAAACTTTAGTTAGGGCCACAGAATTGTTACTCAGGGACAGACACAGAATTGTTACTGAGGGCCACAGAACTGTTACTTAGGGTCACAGAAACGTTATTAGGGCCACAGAATTGTTACTCAGGGACAGACACAGAATTGTTACTGAGTGCCAGAGAATTGTTACTTAGGGCCACAGAAACTTTAGTTAGGGCCACAGAATTGTTACTCAGGGACAGACACAGAATTGTTACTGAGGGCCACAGAACTGTTACTTAGGGCCACAGAATTGTTACTCGCACAGACACAGAATTGTTACTCAGGGACACAGAATTGTTACTGAGGGCCACAGAACTGTTACTTAGGGCCACAGAATTGTTACTCGCACAGACACAGAATTGTTACTCAGGGACACAGAATTGTTACTGAGGGCCACAGAACCGTTACTTAGGGCCAAAGAATTGTTACTGAGGGCCACAGAACTGTTACTTAGGGCCACAGAATTGTTACTCGCACAGACACAGAATTGTTACTCAGGGACACAGAACTGTTACTGAGGGCCACAGAACTGTTACTTAGGGCCACAGAATTGTTACTCGCACAGACACAGAATTGTTACTCAGGGACACAGAACTGTTACTGAGGGCCACAGAACTGTTACTTAGGGCCACAGAATTGTTACTCGCACAGACACAGAATTGTTACACAGGGACACAGAATTGTTACTGAGGGCCACAGAACCGTTAATCAGGGACACAGAATTGTTACTGAGGGCCACAGAACCGTTACTTAGGGCCACAGAATTGTTACTCAGGGACACAGAATTGTTACTGAGGGCCACAGAACTGTTACTTAGGGCCACAGAATTGTTACTCGGACAGACACAGAATTGTTACTCAGGGACACAGAATTGTTACTGAGGGCCACAGAACCGTTACTTGGGGCCACAGAAACGTTAATCAGGGACACAGAATTGTTACTGAGGGCCACAGAACCGTTACTTAGGGCCACAGAATTGTTACTCAGGGACAGACACAGAATTGTTTCTTGAGGGACACAGAATTGTTACTGAGGGCCACAGAACCGTTACTTAGGGCCACAGAAACGTTAATCAGGGACACAGAATTGTTACTGAGGGCCACAGAACTGTTACTTAGGGCCACAGAATTGTTACTCGGACAGACACAGAATTGTTACTCAGGGACACAGAATTGTTACTGAGGGCCACAGAACTGTTACTTAGGGCCACAGAATTGTTACTCGCACAGACACAGAATTGTTACTCAGGGACACAGAATTGTTACTGAGGGCCACAGAACTGTTACTTAGGGCCAAAGAATTGTTACTCGCACAGACACAGAATTTTTACACAGGGACACAGAATTGTTACTGAGGGCCACAGAACCGTTACTTAGGGCCACAGAATTGTTACTCAGGGACACAGAATTGCTACTGAGGGCCACAGAACTGTTACTCGGACAGACACAGAATTGTTACTCAGGGACACAGAATTGTTACTGAGGGCCACAGAACCGTTACTTGGGGCCACAGAAACGTTAATCAGGGACACAGAATTGTTACTGAGGGCCACAGAACCGTTACTTAGGGCCACAGAATTGTTACTCAGGGACAGACACAGAATTGTTTCTTGAGGGACACAGAATTGTTACTGAGGGCAACAGAACCGTTACTTAGGGCCACATAAACGTTAATCAGGGACACAGAATTGTTACTGAGGGCCACAGAACCGTTACTTAGGGCCACAGAAACGTTAATCAGGGACACAGAATTGTTACTGAGGGCCACAGAACTGTTACTTAGGGCCACAGAATTGTTACTCGGACAGACACAGAATTGTTACTCAGGGACACAGAATTGTTACTGAGGGCCACAGAACTGTTACTTAGGGCCACAGAATTGTTACTCGCACAGACACAGAATTGTTACTCAGGGACACAGAATTGTTACTGAGGGCCACAGAACTGTTACTTAGGGCCAAAGAATTGTTACTCGCACAGACACAGAATTGTTACACAGGGACACAGAATTGTTACTGAGGGCCACAGAACCGTTACTTAGGGCCACAGAATTGTTACTCAGGGACACAGAATTGCTACTGAGGGCCACAGAACTGTTACTCGGACAGACACAGAATTGTTACTCAGGGACACAGAATTGTTACTGAGGGCCACAGAACCGTTACTTGGGGCCACAGAAACGTTAATCAGGGACACAGAATTGTTACTGAGGGCCACAGAATTGTTACTCGCACAGACACAGAATTGTTACTCAGGGACACAGAATTGTTACTGAGGGCCACAGAACTGTTACTTAGGGCCACAGAATTGTTACTCGCACAGACACAGAATTGTTACACAGGGACACAGAATTGTTACTGAGGGCCACAGAACTGTTACTTAGGGCCACAGAATTGTTACTCAGGGACACAGAATTGCTACTGAGGGCCACAGAACTGTTACTTAGGGCCACAGAATTGTTACTCGGACAGACACAGAATTGTTACTCAGGGACACAGAATTGTTACTGAGGGCCACAGAACCGTTACTTGGGGCCACAGAAACGTTAATCAGGGACACCGAATTGTTACTGAGGGCCACAGAACCGTTACTTAGGGCCACAGAATTGTTACTCAGGGACAGACACAGAATTGTTTCTTGAGGGACACAGAATTGTTACTGAGGGCAACAGAACCGTTACTTAGGGCCACATAAACGTTAATCAGGGACACAGAATTGTTACTGAGGGCCACAGAACCGTTACTTAGGGCCACAGAAACGTTAATCAGGGACACAGAATTGTTACTGAGGGCCACAGAACTGTTACTTAGGGCCACAGAATTGTTACTCGGACAGACACAGAATTGTTACTCAGGGACACAGAATTGTTACTGAGGGCCACAGAACTGTTACTTAGGGCCACAGAATTGTTACTCGCACAGACACAGAATTGTTACTCAGGGACACAGAATTGTTACTGAGGGCCACAGAACTGTTACTTAGGGCCACATAAACGTTAATCAGGGACACAGAATTGTTACTGAGGGCCACAGAACCGTTACTTAGGGCCACAGAATTGTTACTCAGGGACACAGAATTGTTACTGAGGGCCACAGAACCGTTACTTAGGGCCACAGAATTGTTACTCAGGGACAGACACAGAATTGTTTCTTGAGGGACACAGAATTATTACTGAGGGCCACAGAACCGTTACTTAGGGCCACATAAACGTTAATCAGGGACACAGAATTGTTACTGAGGGCCACAGAACCGTTATTTAGGGCCACAGAAACGTTAATCAGGGACACAGAATTGTTACTGAGGGCCACAGAACTGTTACTTAGGGCCACAGAATTGTTACTCGCACAGACACAGAATTGTTACTCAGGGACACAGAATTGTTACTGAGGGCCACAGAACTGTTACTTAGGGCCACAGAATTGTTACTCGCACAGACACAGAATTGTTACTCAGGGACACAGAATTGTTACTGAGGGCCACAGAACTGTTACTTAGGGCCACAGAATTGTTACTCGCACAGACACAGAATTGTTACACAGGGACACAGAATTGTTACTGAGGGCCACAGAACCGTTACTTAGGGCCACAGAATTGTTACTCAGGGACACAGAATTGCTACTGAGGGCCACAGAACTGTTACTTAGGGCCACAGAATTGTTACTCGGACAGACACAGAATTGTTACTCAAGGACACAGAATTGTTACTGAGGGCCACAGAACCGTTACTTGGGGCCACAGAAACGTTAATCAGGGACACAGAATTGTTACTGAGGGCCACAGAACCGTTACTTAGGGCCACAGAATTGTTACTCAGGGACAGACACAGAATTGTTTCTTGAGGGACACAGAATTGTTACTGAGGGCCACAGAACCGTTACTTAGGGCCACATAAACGTTAATCAGGGACACAGAATTGTTACTGAGGGCCACAGAACCGTTACTTAGGGCCACAGAAACGTTAATCAGGGACACAGAATTGTTACTGAGGGCCACAGAACTGTTACTTAGGGCCACAGAATTGTTACTCGGACAGACACAGAATTGTTACTCAGGGACACAGAATTGTTACTGAGGGCCACAGAACTGTTACTTAGGGCCACAGAATTGTTACTCGCACAGACACAGAATTGTTACTCAGGGACACAGAATTGTTACTGAGGGCCACAGAACTGTTACTGAGGGCCACATAAACGTTAATCAGGGACACAGAATTGTTACTGAGGGCCACAGAACCGTTACTTAGGGCCACAGAATTGTTACTCAGGGACACAGAATTGTTACTGAGGGCCACAGAACCGTTACTTAGGACCACAGAAATGTTAATCAGGGACACAGAATTGTTACTGAGGGCCACAGAACTGTTACTTAGGGCCACATAAACGTTAATCAGGGACACAGAATTGTTACTGAGGGCCACAGAACCGTTACTTAGGGCCACAGAATTGTTACTCAGGGACACAGAATTGTTACTGAGGGCCACAGAACTGTTACTTAGGGCCACAGAATTGTTACTCGGACAGACACAGAATTGTTACTCAGGGACACAGAATTGTTACTCAGGGACACATAATCGTTGAATTAAAGAGTATGTCAGACAACATGCAGAGGAGTGGCAGAGGAGGCAATGTTTTAGGAGCGAGCAGACGTGGCAGCAGAGGAAGGGGTCGAGGCAGCACTATTCGCAGCCAGAGGCCAGTGCTCCCGGTGTCATCCAGCGGTCGTGTCTCCACCGACAACCCTGCCGTCATCGATTGGTTGGCTCGGTCGTCTTCCTCTTCCCAGGTCACCTCTGACACCTACAGCCAACGGTCGGTGGGTACGTCAGACACAACCGTTAGTTGGCATGGCCCGGGAGCAAGCCCACTGAAATCACATGTCCTCTACCTGCCCCTGTCCTTTGCTGTTCCCTCACCAAGCGAAGTATCGCATGCTGTGGGCTCAGCCCCACTGTACAGTGAGGAAGAGCTAACAGAGGGCGGTCAGGAACGGGGGGAGACATCCGCCTTTTCAGCAGCCAGGCGAACAAGTACTGGCGAGGAGAGTGGCTCGGTAGCCGGTCTAGAGACAGGTCTGTCTCCTGACCCACACGCAGCCGAGGGGGCTAGTAGTGAGGCGGAGACCCTACTTGATGATGAGGAGGTTGATCGCACTTGGCTGCCTCGTCGTCATCAGGCAATTTCTTCCGCATCATCAGGAGAAGAGGGTGCCAGCTTGGCAGCGAGCGAAACAGTCGGTGGGTTGCCCAGGAGGCAGCAGGGTCGCATCAGTGTCAGTGGAGCCAAACGTCCACGGAGTAGAGCACCAGCTCCACTGCAGCCTACCACCACGGCCAGTAGTGGTGCCGGTGCGCACGGAGGAAGTAGCAGTCAGCCAGTGAGGAGTAGCGGGGGCAAAGTTTCCTACTCGGTGGTGTGGCAATTTTTCGTCAAGCCGCCCGAGGAAGTAAACGTAGCCGTATGTCGACTATGTGGCCAGAAATGCAAGCGTGGCCAGGGGGCCCATGTTGGGACTACAGCGTTGCGTCAGCATATGCAGCGTCACCATTCGGTGGCCTGGGAAAACCGTGATAAAGATACGGCGGTTCTGCCCGCCCCAGCCCCCGCTCCATCACCCGCTCCGTTACTTGCTCCGTCACCCGACGTCGTCAATCGCAATCTATCAGCCAGTCAAGGCTCCAACACCTCTGCTGAGGGGAGTTGTTGCTCGTTGGCATCTTCCGCTCGTTCAGATGCTCCTTCTCCTGCTACTCCTCTTCTCGGATTCCGTCAACAGTCTTTCTTGGAATCCGTTTCCAAGAGACAACAGTTTGCGAGCACGCACCCGACGGTGCAAAAGCTGAACGTCCTCCTGTCCAAGTTGCTGGTGCTGCAGTCCCTCCCTTTCCAACTGGTGGACTCAGCACCTTTCCGAGAAATGATGGCTTGTGCCGCGCCGCAGTGGAGAGTGCCAAGCCGTCATTTCTTCGCCATAAAGGCAGTGCCAGCCCTGCATTCACATGTAGAAGAGATGGTGGGCCAGTCTTTGAGCATGTCGGTCTCTGCCAAAGTGCACGGCAGCGCCAACGTGTGGAGCTGTAACTACGGTCAGGGACAGTACATGTCATTTACGGCCCACTGGGTGAACGTGGTGCCGGCACAGCCGCACCAGCAACTTGGACAGGTAACAACGCTTTTGCCTCCACGTTTGCACGTCCTTGGTCCAGCAAACATGTCCGCCTCTACCACCTCTTTTTCCGCCGTGTCCTCAGCCGCCACCCCAGTGCCAAGTCCCATTACCCGACCGGCATATCACATGTGCAGGGCGCAACGGTGTCACGCTGTGCTGCACCTGGTATGCCTTGGCGAACGTAGTCACATAGGGGAGGAACTTCTGAGTGTAATGAACAGAGAAATCGACAGATGGCTGTCTCCGCGCAAACTGAAAATCGGAACCATGTTGACCGACAACGGAAAGAACATGGTGTCTGCTCTGCGTCAAGGAAGGTTGTGCCATGCACCATGCATGGCTCACGTGTTCAATCTGGGTGTCAAGCGGTTCCTAAAATCCACCATCCCACTGCAAGACATCCTTAAAATGTCACGTAAACTTTGCATGCATTTCCGCCATTCCTACACCGCAAAGCACACCCTCCTTGAGCTGCAGCGGCAGAACGGAATTCCACATCATCGCCTGATCTGCGACGTTGCAACAAGGTGGAATTCAACCCTACACATGTTAGACCGCCTTTACGAGCAGCGAAAGGCCATCACCGATTTCCTGATGTTACAAGCGGATAAAGGTACTCCCCTGTGTAACTTCGATGTCAGCCATTGGCAGCTCATGCGTGACACCTGCCGCTTGCTCAGGCCCTTTGAGGAGGCCACGCTATTCGTGAGTCGGCAGGACTATGGGATGAACGACGTCATTCCTCTGTTGCACGTCCTGGAACAAATGCTGTTAACAATGGCTGGTCAGGGTGCGGTAGACGTGGCGCACAGATCTCAACGCCACATGACCCCTGTGGGGCCAGGACAGGAAGAAGAGGAGGAGGTAGAGGAGGACATTTGTGCTCAGGAATTATTGAGTGAAATGGGTGGTTTTTCCACTCAGCGGACAGGAGTGGAGGAGCAGGAGCATCTGGTAGAGGAGGAGGAGGAGGAGACAGAGGACCCAGACGCACCGTGGCAGTATGCTGTGGAGATGGAGGCAGGGAGTCCCTCGCATTCCTTGGCACAAATGGCCCATAGCATGCTCGGTTGCTTGCGTAGCGACAGCCGAATAATAACCATCAGACAGAGGGATGACTTTTGGCTGTCCACCTTGTTGGACCCTCGCTATCGTTCCAAAATGGTGGCCTTTTTCACACCTGCTGAGAGGGAGGCCAAAATTACGTACTATAAAAACCACCTATGTAGTCAGTTGGTCTCTGCCTTTGTGCGCCAACGTCCATCCTCAGACACTGTGGGCCCTGTGCGCTCGCGTTCCGCTGCCATGGCAGCAGGGGAGGGGTGGGGTGGTAGGAGCAGTGGCAGCTCCACCAGCAGCGGCTGCCTCAGTCTGCAGTCGATGATGAGTAGCTTTCTTCACCAGCACAGTGAGGAAACTACTAACCAGCCGCAGCAGCAGCAGCAGCAGCAGCAGCATCAGGTGGACCTGGAGCAGGAGCTCAAACAACAGGCTTGGGCCTACTTGGACAGCACCCTGCCAACCGAGGTAGACAATCCCCTTGACTACTGGGCAACGAAACTTGACCTTTGGCCCCAACTAGCTGAATTTGCCCTTGAAAGGCTGTCATGCCCGGCCAGTAGCGTGGCATCGGAGCGCGTGTTTAGTGCGGCAGGAGGTATTGTAACTCCGCGGAGGACACGACTGTCCACCCAAAGTGTGGAGAGACTCACGTTTGTGAAAATGAATCAGGCGTGGATTAGTCTGGATTTCAAACCACCAGTTCCTGACACAACTGACTAAATCCGCCATGAATCATGCCCCTGCCATGTGCCACTGTCAGGTCTCCTCACACACTGCTGGTGTGTTCCATTTTTTGTCATAGGGTGCTGGCAGATTACGGGCCTCCCATTGCTGCTGTCTCCATCGCCACACTCTGCCATGTGCCACATTCAGGTCTCTTCACACTGCTGTTGTGTTGAATTTTTTGACATAGGGTGCTGGCAGATTACGGGCCTCCCATAGCTGCTGCCAGGCCCCTAATCTGCCATGGGCCCCTATATACCGCCTCCTCATGCTGCTGCCAAGTCCAGAGTCTCTCATGGGTCCCTGTACGGCCTCCCATTGCTGCTGCCAGGAGGCAGCAGGGTCGCAGCAGTGTCTGTGGAGGCAAACGGCCACGGAGTAGAGCACCAGCTCCACTGCAGCCTACCACCACGGCCAGTAGTGGTGCCGGTGTGCACGGAGGAAGTAGCAGTCAGCCAGTGAGGAGTAGCGGGGGCAAAGTTTCCTACTCGGCGGTGTGGCAATTTTTCGTCAAGCCGCCCGAGGAAGTAAACATAGCCGTATGTCGACTATGTGGCCAGAAAGTCAAGCGTGGCCAGGGGGCCCATGTTGGGACTACAGCGTTGCGTCAGCATATGCAGCGTCGCCATTCGGTGGCCTGGGAAAACCGTGATAAAGATACGGCGGTTCTGCCTGCCCCAGCCCAGTGTTCCATTTTGTCATAGGGTGCTGGCAGATTACGGGCCTCCCATAGGTGCCACCAGGCCCCAAATCGGCCATGGGCCCCCGTACCGCCTGGTCACGCTGCTGCTGAGCCCACAGTGTGACCTGGGTCCCTGTACGGCCTCCCATTGCTTCCACTCTGCCATGTGCCACTTTGAGGTCTCCTCACACTCCTGTGCTTTTCCATTTTGACATAGGTTGCTGGCAGATTACAGGCCTTCCATAGGTGCCGCCAGGCCCAAAATCGGCCATGGGCCCCCGTACCGCCTGGTCACGCTGCTGCTGAGCCCACAGTGTGACATGGGTCCCTGTACCGCCTCCCATTGCTCCCACTCTGCCATGTGCCACTTTCAGGTCTCCTCACACTCCTGCTGGTTTCCATTTTGTCATAGGTTGCTGTATGGCCTCCCATTGCTGCTGCCTCCACCGCCACACTGTGGCTCCAAACACTGGTTTTGGCCCCGTGACTGGCCAAATGAGTGAAATGTGCGGTGATTCTAAGATCGACGGCACTCATCTGCATGTCATACTGACTGACAGTATTATTTCTCTTCCCCAGCAGATTCCAAGGGCATTTAAATTAAAGGTACAGTGTTCTGCACTAATATTAAGTCTCTCTGAAGCCTAGAAACACCCTTTTTTAAGTTAAATTCACAGCGAATATATTCGACTCGAATCGAATATTGTCCACGAATTCGCCGAATCAGTCGAATCGAATTTTTCAATTCTTCGCTCATCTCTACCAGTGACCCCTCTACCCATTTGGCTCCCATGACAAATTACTTCACTAAAGACCCTAATAAAATTATATGGTGGGTGGGCAAGAATTTCTAGCTCTGCATTTACCACTGGAATGGCCAGTACAAGACCAGCTTTACTTGATTCCTTACTACCCAAGCTACCACCTTCTAAAAGTAAGCCTGATCCAACACACTTTTTAACCCCTTCCTAGGTCCTAATTCATCCCTTTGCCTTGCAGTCCCTCTGTTGAGCTATGCATAATCCAGGACTAACTTTTTTGGTACATTGCAATTATTGACTAGATTGGAAGTTCTGGAATGTCAACACAGCACCGGGGAACCTGCCTGACATCAAAGACCAAATATAGTCATTTTGATTGGGAATAAAAGAGGAAGAGCGTTGACATGTTCTGAGGACATTGCTCATCCTGATTAAATCTACATGAGTATTTCTCAACCACAGGGCTCTGAGCCGCTGCTGAGGTGTGAAGTTCCTTCTGCAGACCATGCCTTCCTCTCTATTCCTTCTCATTAGTGCAGGCAGCACTGTCCATTACAGAGGCCTAAAGGGGTGTTATGCGTTGTGTCTCATCTATAGGGTAGAAGCAGCATACACGACTATCTACACTGATTCTCATTCGTTAAATGGCCCTATTAGAATGGGATACTCAATGTTTGGCAGGCTTAATACATCCATACAGCATAGTGCAATGGGTCATGGTGCTGGATGGGAAGACAAGCAGAGAAGAGAGAAGGGCTCCCCAGACACTGGGAGTTTGCAGTATTGGGCATGTGGCTTCTGACCAATGGATTCACTGGCATCAGCTACTCAGGGCACATGACCCCCTTTTCTCAATCACTTCCCAGGATCATGACACTACCACCCCCTTCCTGTAATTGTATTACCCGGAGATGGTTTCAGGTTCCTGAGGGCAATTTGGTAACCCAATATAAAATGCATTACACGTGACCTCCCAGCACCGCCCCATGTATCTCAGCACCACCCCATGCATCTCAACACCGCCCCATGTATCCCAGCACCACCCCATGTATCTCAGCACCGCCCCATGTATCCCAGCACCGCCCCATGTATTTCTGCCTACTGGAAGAGGAGTTCACAAGCAGGCATATTTGACTGCTCAAGATGGACTTCTTACTGCTTCCAGCATGTGCCAAGTCACATGGCCACTGCTAAACTGGCTCTGAATCTAGTGCAAATGTTAATATTACTGGATGTGGATCTGGACTGAGCTGTGGTGGTGATTGTCTGTGGGGAGGGGACAGCACAGGAGTTTCATGTCCAGGGAGTAATAATGGGTGCTGAAAGTGTGAGGAGGAGAGTGGGGTGGGGGGGTTGGTGCAGCACAGCATACAGAGTGCCTTGGTCAGGGGTATGTAATGTACAGCGCGGTTCACACACTCCTGATGCCATACACTGTACAATGTGCTGCATGTTACACTCCCCTGACTGCCGTACACTGTACAATGTGCCGCATGTTACACTCCCCTGACTGCCGTACACTGTACAATGTGCCGCATGTTACACTCCCCTGACTGCCATACACTGTGCTATCTTTAACTATGCTTCACCTCAGCACTTTGTGTGTTACCATGCCCTTGGTCCGGTTTAGGCTGGGTTCCACAAACGTCAATGTAGTTCAGTTGCATCTACATCAGTGAATGACATGACTGATGATGCTGGATTTACATTGTTGGGGGTCATTCATTTTTTAGGTGGGTGGGTTTTACTTACTATTTCACTTTTTTGTAGATAAGTAACTGTGACGGGAGTGACTTTGGGTGGGGGGCCCATGGAACACAGCTCACTTTGGAGTGGTGGGGAGACCCCTGTCTCAGCTCCTCATATCCCTCTTATGTGTAAGTCACCCTGTGCCTGTTAGGGGTACAGGATGATCTTTCTTAATACTGGGGTGGGGGGTTGTGGATTGTTTAATGCTATGTGGTTGCATCCCATTCTTCTATTGTGTGTCTTGCTTGGGAGCAAACTATTATGGGATGTATGTGTTTATGTGTTTCGGCTTGGTGGGGGGTATCTCCAGCAGCCCTCCCTCCTGATGGGACTATCTGTTGGTGTGTCTCTTGTTACTAAATGTAGATTGCCCCGCCCTGTTTTATTATGCAGGGAGGGGGGATTGTTCCATATATCTTGTATCTGTGTTAAAATAAAAGTGTTCCATGTTCAGACAGACTGGTGTTGTCTAGTCTTGTATGGTCGGCTGTGGTGTCTGTTGTCAGTGTTCGGACGGGGAAGCGGTATTCTAATGGAAGTACCCAAGTGCAGACGGGGGTCAGTTCAGTTACAGTAACAATAGGTACTATGTACCCCATACTGATGCACTTAGATGAGGCTAAATATCTGAGGGCGCCCATATTTTATAGGATGCTTCCAAATTCCAACAAGTACCCCTTGCAGAACCCCACATCCACCACATCAGCCCTTGTTCCTGTTGGTTATGAGTTATAGAAGACACCGGTAGTGATGATGCAGAAGTCTGACTTTACTTGTGTGGCTTAAGGTGCAAACATACAGAGCACATTTCAGCAGGTTACAATAGCAGACATATTACTTCCTGAAGATAGAGAGAAGAGGAAGAGAGAACCAACAAGTTTTACACATATGCACAACTGATAACCTTAGTGTACAGTGCCATCTACTGGTCAAGTGATATTAACACACAATACTGTATATAGTACATGCTGTTGTATCCCCAACAGTTCCCATCAACAAAAGGAACAAAATTGGACGGGTATTTTGGGGGATGCAAAGACTCCCCCCCCCCCCCCCCCCTCCACAAGGCACATGCCCTTGGTTCGGTTTAGGCGGGGTTCCACAAACTTCAATGTAGTTCAGTTGCATCTACATCAGCACATGCCTTATGGAGGGGGGGGGTAGGGGAGTCTTTGTATCCCCCCAAAATACAGTTCCAATGTTGAGGACGTGGCCTGTTATTTATTTTTGTATCTTTACTTCAGGTACTTATATAGTGCTGTCAATGCACGCAGCACTTTACATACAGATATTGTACATTCACATCAGTCCCTAACCCTCAAGGGGTGTACAAATCTAAGGTCCCTAACTCACATTCATACATACACATACTAGGGACAATTCACCTAGCAGCATGTCTTTGGAGTGTGGGAGGAAACTGGAGTACCAGGAGAAAACCCACGCAGGCACAGGGAAAACATGCAAACTCCAGGCAGGTGATGCCGTGGTTGGGATTCAAACCAACGACCCTAGTACTGCCAGGCGGAAGTGCTAACCATTAGGTCACTGTGCTGGTATGGTTCAGGAGGGGGGTGTACACTTAAATACTAAATAAAAACACAATATAGAAAATGTCCTTTATTAAAGCGTTATATAATAAAAATGGAATTCCGGGAAAAATCAATTTTTGCAATTTAGATACTCTCTTTTTTTAATAACAATTAGGAAATTTGTGGTTTCGAAAGACCAGAAGGACTCAGGAAACGTCCGAAGAACTGAACTTTGGTCAGTCTTTAGTCCTTGTGTCCCAAGTACCTATTTTTCAGGCACTTCTATTGTCAGCTTTGTCTAAAATGTCAGTTTGTGTCTACTGTATATCAAAAAGAATAAATACGAGCGCATCTATATAGCAGCTGAACATAAGGTACCAAACACCCTCAAAACAATATATATCACAAGATGCAGCGCTAATGACTATAACATATATGCATAAATCAAGAAATCTGTCATAAATGACTAAACAGTTGAAAGTTCATAAAATGGGTGACTTTAGTGCTCTCTTCTCCTATATATCCTCCTGATGGTCAGGCGTTTGTGCAGAATAGTGCTGAAGGGGTGCACACTCACCAGAACGCACAGATAAATGAGCGTTTATTATAGATTCCCCTTTAGGATCATCAACTGGACATGCTGTGGTATTACGACAAAACACCTTCCAGACCTCCTAGATGTTCCTGTATATTCCCTGGTTTAGATGACCTGCGTACTTCTCCTTAGGATCAGCATACGATTCGTACCCCACAGAGAGATGAGTGGCTAGAATGGGTACTCCCTGCTTAAAGTAGTATTGTTCATAGTAATTTTCTAATAATACTTGCTTCTAGCCTACATTGAGCAGCAGCTTTTCCACAGTCTGTGGTGAGTGTGCACCCCTTCAGCACTATTCTGCACAAACGCCTGACCATCAGGAGGATATATAGGAGAAGAGAGCACTAAAGTCACCCATTTTATGAACTTTCAACTGTTTAGTCATTTATGACAGATTTCTTGATTTATGCATATATGTTATAGTCATTAGCGCTGCATCTTGTGATATATATTGTGTCTACTGTATATCACAATTTCCATTATCATCTGCATGCTGAGTCCACTCACAATTAGATCATTATATTTATATGTAAAAACATTGTATAGCAAAGTATTCAAAAAAGGACATGTTTTGCTATGTTGGGTAAAAATTGGTTTAAAATATTTTTACTTACAGTTCTACTTTCTCTTCTCCTGTCCCTTTCTCCATTGAGGTTCCCCAAGGTTCTGTTCTTGGACCCCTCCTATTCTCAGTCTACACCTCCTTGGGTCATTTGATAGCATCCCATGGCTTTCAATACCATTTCTACCAAATCTATCTCCCTACCCCTCAGCTCACCCCATCAGTCTCCTCACGCAGCACTAATCTACTAACAGACATATCAGCCTGGGTGTCACACCACTTCCTGAAAATCAATCTATCCAAAACTGAGCTCATAATATTTGCTCCCCTATGTGCCCCTTCCCCCAACTTCTCTGTCAAAATCAATGGCTCAACCTTCAACCCGTCCCTGCATGCCAAGGTTCTAGGTGCAATCCTGGACTCTGAACTATCCTTTCAGCCCCACGTCCAATTACTGTCCAAAGCTTGCCACCTCAACCTCCGCAACATCTCCAAGAGATGCCCCTTCCTAACCAATGACACCACACAGCTTCTAACTCACTCCTTGGTCATCTCCTGCCTTGACTACTCTCCTTACTGGCTTACCTTTGCATAAGCTACCCCCCTTCAGTCCATCATGAATGCTGCTGCCAAACTCATCCACCTTACTAACCGTTCAGTGTCTTCCACCCCTCACTGACAATCCCTCCACTGGCATCTGCTCACCCAACGAAAAAAATTCAAGACACTTACAACAACTTCTAAAGCCATCCAAAACTCAGCCCCCAGTTACACCCCTAACCTTGTCTCAAAATACCAACCAAATCGTTCTCTTTGTTCTTTCCAAGACCACCTGCTCTCTAGCTCCCTTGCCACCTTCTCCCATGCTCGCCTCTAGGACTTTTCCAGCCTCTGGAACTCCCTTCTCCAATATGTCCGACTATCTCCTACTATGTCCACTTTTAGGCGATCCCTGAAAACTCATCTCTTCCGAGAGGCCTGTTCTGCCCCCACCTAACAACTGCACATGCATTTTCTCCTTCAGCCCATCCCCCATAGTTATTACCTTTTGTATCAATTGACCCTCCCTTGTAGATTGTCAGCTCTAACGCGTAGGTCCCTCTGAACCCTCCTGTATTCATTTTTATTGTAATTGTACCATCTGCCCTTATTGTTGTAAAGCGCTGCGTACACTGTTGGCTCTATATAACATATAATAATAATAATAATAATAATTTTGGGATATAGGAGAAATATAAATAATATTTATAATTTTTACCCTTGCACAAATCATCACAGAACATAGGAGATCTGGCTTCTATCAGTAAGTTATTTTTGGTGACAGAAGTGCTTTGTACTTACGGAATAAAGCAGCCGCCGGTCACACCTGTGGAATAGACAGGACATTGAATTATCGCCGGATACATGAGGACTGTCAGTATTGGACCCCGTGGACTGAACACAGATGATGATCTACGTTGTACCTAATTCACTTCTCTCTGCAGGTTATATCCTCCCAATGTGTAAAGATTACACTCCTCAGGGGCGGGGCTGGAAAGCGATGGCACTTACATGGTTTTTTAGGCTAATACTTTTTCTATCATAATAAGATAAACGCACTTTGTAGCAGAACTGTTCATATATCAAGACAATCAGAATCAAGGAAACTTGTACTGGAAATATGGCGGCTGCCATTACTGACCTTTCCATCTGAAAATGCTGGATCTTAGTGTCACGTAACATTTTACTTAATCAATCCAAACAGGAATCAGGGCTCCGACCCTTCATCAGGTTTAACCACTTCACATCCGGCCGTTGTATATAAACGCCCGGACAGTGGCAGTGCAGGGGCAGGTTGCCGTTCATAAACGCCGCCCGCCATTTTGGACTGTGCATGCACCCTGGGAGCACGTGGCACCACAATCTGGTGAACGGCACACCAATCGCTGAATGGGACCTCTGTGTGAGGTCCCGATCATGTGATCACTGATTGGCCAATCAGTGATCACATGAAGAGTAGTAAGCAAGATGTCACTTCTGACATCATTGCTTACCACTTGTGAGATCTGTGAATGATCACAGAGGTCACATGGTACAGGGCCATTCACAACAGCCTTGTGCCATGTGACCATTCACAGCTCTCACAGTATTTCTCAATAGCTGCAGGAATGCAGCCATAAGAGAAATTATTGCTTTTACAGCCACTATGGGTGTAAAAGCAATCAGTGTAAAAAAAATCTTCATCACCCCCCACAAGTAGTACAGTGTCACCATGGTGACCCTGTACTGCTAGGGTGACAGTATGTAAAAAAAAAAAAAAAAACATAAATAATAATATAAAAAAATAAAAAAAAAGTAAACTTTTTTTTGAAAAATTATACATTTTTGGTTATAAACTAATTTGGGTTATTTTGTTTTACTAAAAAGATAACTGAATAAATTTTGGCCAAGAGTTATGAAGAAAGATTATTTATTTGCAAAGTTTTATAAGAAAAACACTTTTTTTCAAAATTTTTGGACTTTTTCATTTATATAGCAAAAAAAAAAAATTAAAAATCCCACCGGTGAATAAATATCACCAAAATAAAGTTTTGCTGTCTCAAAAAAATGCTAAAAAATTCATATGGGTACAGTGTTGCATGACCGCGCAATTGTCATTCAAAGTGTGATAGTGCTGAAAGCTGAAAACTGGCTTAGACAGGAAGGGGGTGAAAGTGTCCAGACTGGAAGTGGTTAATAATTTGTTTTTATACAAATAGGGGTCACACCACTGACAAATAACAGAGCCCCCCCCCCCCCCCATATACAGAGGACTTTTACAGTAGAGACTCTATAACCCGACTCACCTTCAGTGACTCCAGCAAAAGCACACGATGACGTCTCCACCTGCAGGAGAGATGGGATAGGCTATTTACCATTCTTTATATATCAGCTAGGTCTAATAATATTGTTTGTTAAAGATGATTTATAGTGTTTTCTCTTTACTATAAATAGAACTCAAAACATAACAATAAACATTACAGTCAGGTAAAAATAGAAAATAGAATATTGCACAAAAATATTTCCTATTGACCCCCCCCCAGCCAGCAGGTGGCGACTCCAAGAAGCAGCAACCTTCTATAGGCTCCTAAGGAAATTGCTGCTTTAAGGGGACTTGAAGGGCAGGGAGATCAGACTACACACACTGCAGAATGCCTTACACAGGATAGACACAACCTTTTCCCCTCGTTCCCACCACACCTATAAAAAAAGATGGTCCATCTGATTGGTTAAAAAGTATCGTGTTTATTTATAAAGCAGCTTTTTTACACCAATAACTAAGAAGAAATAACATGTAAATTTAGTACAGTCATTCTGAAATAGTTCAGTCCCTCCCATTGGTTGCTGAATTTCCTCCTAAACATGTGAAATGAAGCTATGGCATTAATGTACTAGGGCGCCTGAGGCTCAAGGTCAGGGCCCCTTTCCCCGGAACCACACAGCATACATGGGAGTAATCTCCGCTTTACTGCAATTGCTGCCACTGGGCAGTTGGAGCCAACAGGCAGGACTGTGCAATTATTCCCATTCCACCATGTCAGTGTGTGTAGTCACTCAGGACCAGGGGCGGACTGACCATTTAGAAACTTGGACACTGCCCGAGGGCCTGGGGTCAGTAGGGGGCCCCATGAGATGCCCCTGGTACCTTTTTCATAGCCTTTTTTGAGTTTGGGCAAGGACCCAGGGGCCCTATGATCCCTTATTGCCCGGGGGGCCCATGAGTTGTCAGTCCACCCCTGCTCAGGACTACTCTGGGGCACACTTCCTCTCAATAATAGATCAAATAGATTATCAGTAAATATTACCCTAGCTCAGGGGTGGGCAAACTTTTTGACTTGAGGGCTGCAATGGGTTCATATATTGGACCCGGGGGCCGGACCAAGAGTAGATGAATGATGTGTATGTGTCATCCATAGTAAGTATAGTAATATTCCCCCATAGTAAGCATAGTAATACATCCCCCATATAGTAATTCATCCCCCATATAGTAATTCATCCCCCATATAGTAATTCATCCCCCATATAGTAATTCATCCCCCATAGTAATTCATCCCCCATAGTAATTCACCCCCCCTATAGTAATTCAGCCCCCATAGTAATTCATCCCCTATAGTAATTCATCCCCCATATAGTAATTCATCCCCCATAGTAATTCATCCCCCATAGTAATTCATCCCCCATATAGTAATTCATCCCCTATAGTAATTCATCCCCCATATAGTAATTCATCCCCTATAGTAATTCATCCCCCATATAGTAATTCATCCCCCATAGTAATTCATCCCCCATATAGTAATTCATCCCCCATAGTAATTCATCCCCCACATAGTAATTCATCCCCCATATAGTAATTCATCCCCCTATAGTAATTCATCCCCCATATAGTAATTCATCCCCCATATAGTAATTCATCCCCCATAGTAATTCATCCCCCATATAGTAATTCATCCCCCATATAGTAATTCATCCCCCATAGTAATTCATCCCCCATATAGTAATTCATCCCCCATAGTAATTCATCCCCCATAGTAATTCATCCCCCATAGTAATTCATCCCCCATAGTAATTCATCCCCCCTATAGTAATTCATCCCCCCTATAGTAATTCATCCCCCATAGTAATTCATCCCCCCTATAGTAATTCATCCCCCATAGTAATTCATCCCCCATATAGTAATTCATCCCCCATATAGTAATTCATCCCCCATAGTAATTCATCCCCCATAGTAATTCATCCCCCATATAGTAATTCATCCCCCCTATAGTAATTCATCCCCCCTATAGTAATTCATCCCCCATAGTAATTCATCCCCCATATAGTAATTCATCCCCCATAGTAATTCATCCCCCCCTATAGTAATTCATCCCCCATATTAATTCATCCCCCATATTAAGTCCCCAAGTCCCCCCTGTGTCAATTCACTTACCTTTGCTCCGCGCGTTCCTCTCGCCGTTCCGGTGTAGCATGAAAATCTGTCTCCTATGAGGATCTGTCTCCCTCGACGTATCTGCGCATGTGCCAGTTTCAGGCATTAGCAGCCGATCGGCGATCTCCGGCACATGCGCAGATACGTCGAGGGGGACAGATCCTCATAGTAGACAGATTTTCATGCTACACCGGTCTTCAGGGCGGACTGTGAGAGGAGCCTAGCGGGAGCCTAGCTCCGCGGGCCGGATTAAAAGGTCCGCCGGGCCGTAGTTTGCCCATTGCTGCCCTAGCTCCTTTATTGGGGTGGGTCATGTGAGATGGTCCTTTCCCTGCATTTTACATCCACCAGGGGCGGACTGACAACTCATGGGGCCCCCGGGCAATAGGGGATCATGGGGCCCCTGTGTCCTTGCCCAAACTCAAAGAAGCCTATGAAAAAGGTACCAGGGGCATCTCATGGGGCCCCCTACTGACCCCGGGCCCTCGGGCAGTGCCCCAGTTTCCAAATGGTCAGTCTGCCCCTGACATCCACTAAGGTAAACTAAAAGATCTGAGCCTCTGAATAGCGGAGTGCCCTAGATGATCGCTGTACAGTGCCTCCATATGTTGAGTTTTGAAAATGGGACCCCCTTTCGAGAACCCAGACCATTCACTTTCCTCAGCTATGCAGTAATATAGGTCCAATCATTAGGTGATTCTAACAACTTTATTTCAGAACTTGAGGTGGTTGGATGAGAAGGTGGTAAATCCATGACCCTGCTATAGAGCTTCTTCGTAAGTAACCGCCTGATATAACAGTTTAAACTATTGCTGTATATTATCACCACATCCAAACAAACTATAGCCACGGCATGGAACCCCCCCAACCTCTGTCTCCTTGAGGTGAAGCACAGGGGAACGCAATCTATGATCAATAGCAAAATAGAAGCCACATTGCAAGATCATGTCCCTAAACATCTCACAATTTGGCAGCCTTGGGTCGATAGTTACCTGCCATGTGACTGCGACCAGTCTTTGTTGAAACCCTGATCCAAATTCATGTCTACATTACGTGGATTCTTTGGACAACAGCTGACCTGCTGTGGCTATCATTGGACCCCCTGCTCCCCTCCCCCCCATTTTTCTTCTCTCTTTTCTACTCTGTTACATTTTCTCTTGTACTTTGTGAGCTTAATGAAAATTTTTGAATTCTACTACTGTGGAGCTTTTT